>NC_141831.1:13664520-13816663 GCF_982586985.1 Callionymus lyra
ATACCAGCTGCAGGGGGCGCTGATTGCAGATTGGTTTCAGCCGGGTGTCATAAACATGTAAATGGAAAGACCAAAAGAAAGGAAAAAGTGCTAAGGGAGTAACAAAATAAATCCAAATTTATTACAATACTAGTTTTATAAACAACACAAACAGACCTACATTTTCTATTTCATGGTTAAAAATGTTTTCTTTTCCACTCCAAAAACCTTTGGTGCTTCACTTCCTGTGTGCTTAGTCATCCCTGCATAGTCTCAGCCCTCACTACTGACATATTTCAACGGCTATTTGGAGGTCATTAGTTATTCTGTTATTCTGAGGTGAATTTAATGAATGAAACCAAAACACCCAACAGGGAAAAAAAAATCCTAGTCTGTGTTTTAAAACACTATCCAGACATGACCCCCGCTATGTTTCCTCGTAGCCGGCGTCACATCATGAATATTTCTTCCACAGCGATAAACAATGCAGTGATTCTTGTCTGAGTATTCGACTCAAGCCTGTCGAACCGCCGCCCGCACGGACTCTAGTCAGAATGTTTCTGACCACTTGAGTTCAGAGATCCTCTTTTTGTGCATGGAATGTGTACAGTTTTAGTTGAGGTTTGTGCAGCACTAGACTTGAACTGAAGAATAATGAACTACCACATTTAAATTGCATGCTTACTCTACACAACTACTGTCTATTATTGTAATAAATAAATCTGGCTCTGAAACTATATAATCTTTTGCAAGTCAAATCAGTATTTCAGGGATTTATTCACTTATTGACTTAGCAGCATATTCTGCATCATTCTTGGTGAATAGATGTCTGAGGTCATGGATATATTGACTGTCAAAAGCTGTAACACTGTTCATGCTATCTTTAAGGTGCTACTACAAAATGTAATTATATTTTGTATTCTTATTATTTCACTTTTCTTAATACAACTGATATTGAATATGTATGTATACAAATGGACTATATTCAGAGTGAAACAACAAAGAAAAACAACTCAATTTTTGATTGAAAAAATATATAAATCAAATTTTGATGAAAAATGTGCAGAAAAATGTCTTAAATCGAAGTTTTAGATGCACAGAAGTTCTATCTCTTGTGGCTAGTTGCATTATTATTTTTTTTTTAATCTCATGTTGTCATGGTGTTTGTGCGTATGTGTGGCTGAGGAACTTAAACCCCGGACGACAGTCTAAGCGACTTAAGAATGTTTGTTCAGCTGGAGGATTCGCCCCGTGCTGGAGTCAAATGATTTCCCTTAGATGTGTGTGGATTACAGAGATTTTCGTTCGTCTTCTCACTCAACCTGCTCCATGTGAAGTTCGAACATGTAGACGAGAACCTACTTGCTTTTCAATTACATTTAGCTGATTTATAAAGTATGAATCAACCACCCAATGGTCAAAGAGCTTTTTGAGTAAGTGTTAAAATAAACTTCTTGAAAAAGAACATTTGCTTAAGTTATGTTCAGCTTGTCGACACTGCGTAGCCATCACACATATTTCCCAGCACCTGACTCTCATAAAAAGCCGGGCACTGACTACAGATTGGGAGATCTAACGTAGAGGTGATAGGTGGGTACATACATGGAATATCTCTAGATGTTGCAGGTCATTAGACTGTGCTGGTATGTTTGACTCCTATCTGCAACCTGCAGCTTGTTATCTCACCCATGGTTGGTTGTTCAAAAAGCAGCACTTGTATTGATCGGCATGAACATAAGAGTTTGTTTTTCCCTTATTTTCACTAGTTAACAGGTTTCATCATTCCAAAGCTTAGGAGCAACAGTCTGGAAGGATTTCTCTCCTCTTGTCCGGAAGAGTGTTCAGGAACCATCAGTAGATTCTGATCCACAGACCTCAGAGCCCGAGCTGGGGTGTACGGCTGGATCAGATCACTGATGTAAGGAGGAGCCTGACCATGAATAGATCTGAAAGTAAGAACCAGAATTCTAAAATGGATCCTGAAAATAACTCGAAGCCAATGTAGAGTTTTAAGGATCGGGGAAATGTGAGTTCTTCTACTAGAGCAGTTCAGAATTCTCCCCGAAGAGTTTTGTGTTAACTGCAGGCGACAATGTAAACATGTTTGATTGATTCCTAACTTTGTTCCTCCGACTTGATTTAGCTTTTTAAATTATTTATTGATTGTTGTTAGTTCCTTGAATGAAATATAAGTTTAACATTCTTGAATTCTATGTTTTGTCTGTTTCTGTAGAGTATATACTACAGTACTATACTTTAAATTGCCAATATTTAGTAATATTAAACATGGTTTTGGATTTTAAAGGGACTTTTTTACTGTGTTAGCATCAGTTTATCTATTAAATGATCTTGCGGCAGCGAGTGATTTTGAATTTGGGTTCAATGGATCTGCACTGGTATCGATGCTGAGAACCTGCTTTGGGATGACATCACCAAATGAATATAGATACACTTCTATAGATAAATCCACAGAAAGAAACAACTATAATAATTGGTTAATACGGGGTAGTCACGGCGATACAGGCTAATGGTCACAGAGTGCAATGTCTAATCTGTGTGTCCTGAGTCGTGGGCAGGCTAGAGCAAACAATCTTTTCCACAGTGTGGCTGGTCGACTGCTCCGTGTTCTCGTGCCGCTATCGCCGCCTGACCCAAAACAGACAGTGATGGAGTAACTGAGTACAGATTGATGGATGTATGAGTTGCACCAACAGTTCATTCAGCAGGTCACACTTGCTTAGTTGCCTCAGGAAGTGCATCCTATGTTGCGCTATTGGACACAACATGTGTTCAAGAACCCTGAACATCATAAGAACCATTACCACGGATGCAAGGGAACAAAAAAGAGAGCAATAGCACTTAAAAAAAAAAATAATATAACGTCAGATAGCAATGAGGTTAAAGGTCCTTATATTCTGTGTGGAGATTATACTCTCCCAATGCTTGCGTGGGTTTTCTCCAGGCAATTCAGTTTCCTCCCACAGTCCAAAAAAAAGAAAAAAAAACATTCTTGGAGTACGGATATGAGCGCATTTGTGAGTATTTGTTCGTCTTGTTAAAACTTAAACGATACCCATCATTACCCTCGCCTAGTTAGTTACACGTAAAATCTTTTGAAGAGTATAGTGCTGGCGTGAGGTCTTATACAAACTACCATAAATAGGCAAAGTAATTAAAAAAAAAGAGTTCTTTCACCAATACTTTTTCTTGAATACTACACTCAAGTTGCAGCAAAATGTGGACAAAACTGAAACTGATTGCGCCTGATCATAAGGTTCCAGGGTTGAGTCAGTACTTGTATTTAACAAAGTCATGTCTCTAGTACAACACTGCAGAAAACTGACCAGAAACCGTTTGACACAAACTGGAGCCGTGTCTTCTTGTTTAGACTGTTGTAACAGTTTATTGTTGTGTCTAAACAAGAAGGAATGGTATTGCCTGCAGTTAATCCAAAACTCTGCAGCGAGAATTAGTAGGAGAACTCACATTTCCCCGATCCTTAAAACTCTTCACTGGCTGCCAGTTTCCTTCAGGATCAATTTTAAAATTCTGGTTCTTACTTTCAGATATATTCATGGTCAGGCTTCACCTTACAAAGTTTTTAGAGTTTTTAAATTTTCAGGTATTTTTAACTGTATCGATTTTGATTGTCCAAGTGCTTTGTGACCCTGGTCTAGAAAGGCGATTTACAAATAACTATTGTTTACTTGGTTAAATTCCTAGTCAATTGTTAGAAGAAGGAAAGCCAAGAAAGTTCAATTCCAGACTGAGTCATTTTTCTCCTTCTCAGGGTTTGTTTTGGATATGTCCTCCATAGAATATACATGAGCTAGGGGCAACTGTGCGGGACTGTGCACCAATTTAGATCCATCAAAATGCATCCGACTAGTATCACAAAAGAAGAGGAAAGAAAAAAAAGAAAAACTCAAAGAGAAACAAACAACCATCCACACCTACAGGCAATTTAGTCGCCAATTAACCTAACCTGCATGTTTACGGTCTGTGGGAGGAAGTGGAGGTGCCCGGAGGAGTCAGAGCCGGCACCTTAATTCCACCCATCGCCTGCAGACAGCTCCACGTCTATTGTTCCTCTTTCCCACGACAACAGAGCCCAACATGCATGATCCACATTCCATCTGCGTAGAACTGTGTACATAAACATATACGGTATTCAATTATAATGCCAGTGGCATAATAACAATTTTTTTTTTATAGTCGAGATGAAAAATTCATCATGTTTTTCATATGCTATGAGATGATTTATCCCAACACGAATAACCATGATTTCCATTGAAACCTCTTGAGGGCTTTTGTTTGGTTTACGTTGTGTTCTCCAGAGATTCTCGACAAGATGGAGTGAATTGATATAACATCTAATGGTTGTATTTGCAAAAACAAAGCACACACCAGGGCAAAGTTTGAACTGGAGAACATCATGAGTTGGATTTAATATTGTTTTTGCACAAATCTTTGCTAATTAATATATGAATAGGAACTGTTATCATTTCCCGAGTTTATTATATTACATGTCTTGATCTCTCTTAGTATATTGTAATATATTTTGTTTTTATCATATATTTTGATGATGAAATAACATACTATAAAAGATCATTTTTTGGCTATTCATCTTTATTTTAAAATGTATAGTATGCATTATATCTATAAATTACATTACTTACATTATATTTAATGTGCATTACTGCAACTTTTTACCTAATTCCATCTACTTCTTTTTCTTCTCACAATCTCAACATAATAAAATGGAAATTTAATTGACCGTCCATGGACTAGAGCCTTTATTATATGAACATCTGTCGTGTTTTGGCTGAATTTTTTTAATTTAAAATAAAAAAAAGAAATGTAATGTCCTCGTATGAGGAAAAAGAGTCTCAGGAGGTTAAAGAGAATTTCATTTTGAAAGGTTTGCTTCTTCTTCAACAAAGAAAAAAGATGTATCCTCCAGTTAGTTGTATTAGCTGAGTTTAATATTCATGCTATACTGTATATACAAGAAAGATTGGATGGACGGATGGATGGATGGATGGATGGATGGATGGATGTATAATATATTATTAATTCCTCTGGAGATCTCGGGAAATTGGGTTTACAGTTCACAGCAGATAATAGAAGGTACAGCAAGTTTCATAAAAAAAAAGAACAAAGCGCAACCAAAAGAAGAGTCCAAGGGATGACAAGTGCAAATATAAAGAACATAGATCAAGGAAACAATGCAAAGAAAAGCTAATACAAAAAGGGCCTCATTTATTTGCATTCTTTAGACTTTCTTTTATATTCATTGCACAGAAAACACAGCAGTGAAACTGGGAACGAAATTTCGTTGGTTGACAACCGTTAAAAAATAGTATAAACAGAATAAATAAAAAACGTTATAAATATTGCACTTAATAATGTATATAAAGTATAAATATAAATAAGTTAACAATAGTGCTCATGTTATAAATAGAAAAAATACATATTATTTTGAATAGTGCATAGCTCAAGTCATATTTTCATTCAGCAGTCCTTTCGTTTACGTTCTTTCGTGAGTGTCAGTTCTGCCTGAATTTCCTGCTTTTGTTGATGTAATAAATCTTATGAAGACAGGTGTTGTTTAAATATAAAAGTCAGGGGTCTACAACCCTTTTTGCACCGTGGACCGGTTTTATGTGAGAATCAAATTCAGGGACCGAGCTTCATACAAGACATTTTCCCACTTGCGTACAGTTTTTTGTGTTTTTTGAGTTAATTTGACTGGAGATTATTGTGTTGACTTGTCAAGAATAGAAGGGTTAATGTTACTCCAGAGAAAATGCTTTTTTTTTTTTTTTAAACAAAACACCTTTAAGACAGTAATAATCTTGTTTTTCCTTTGCTTTTTCCTTTATTTATTAATCAAACATAAAGGGTTTTTTTTTTTATGTTTTATAAAAAAAAAATTTTAAAAAAAGATCTTGCATACGTTCAAAAGATTTTGAATACGATTTAAATTATGTGTACTGTTAAGTTTAATTCTGTATTTACAGGACCTCTTCTGCATTACCACACCGTGTTGGCAGCCCTTGTTATGAACCTCTTCTTCACAACTTCTTCACAGCAGGGACATAATTCCATTCGTCTTACTTTCTCTTAGCCGAGTGTGTTGTCGTCTTTAAAACATTCTGTTCGTTTTGCACACTTGGATTAGGACGGAACAACAAACAGAAATCCCAGTAAACAATTACAGGTATTATTGTGTCACGGCGATGCTTGCACTTCTTAGCAGCACCGAAATTCAATTTTCCGAACTCAAACACGAACTCATCCTGTTTAAAGGGAAATTTAAGACGAATTTAGGTCGGTAAAGAGGAGAAAAAAGCCCGTAGCTGTGAAATGTAATGGATGCTTGTCAAACAGCCTTGTAATATGGCAAGTTATTTAGGGAGAGAAAATGTGAGGCTGACAGTCAGACTTGATAATGAGTTGAGTAGGATGTAAACAGCTAGAGGAGGAATGCAGGTATCACCTGGGCTCAGCGAGCCCCCCCGCCGCGGCTCACCCACAAATCTTCGCAGCAGGAAGTTTTAAACCTCCAGCCGTATGTGTCGTGAAAAATGTGCATCCTTCTTAAATTAACCTGGAAAGGGTGATGGCGGGGGGGCCACGTTTCACCTTCCAAAATAACTGAAAAAGTGTTAAAAAATAAATAAACCAGTATTTAACTTGTATTATGTGTAGCAGTAAATAAGTAAATGGATTAAAATAAATAAGTACGAAGATAAAATGTCCAAATCATCCTTATTTACTGTGTTAAATATATACGGTAACACTTTAAAATGGGGAACACACGTCTATTAATAATAAGGACACCTTAACTACCTAATTTCCCAAAGGAGATCTCCAGAGGGATTAATAAAGTCGATCTAATACTGATTGTTAACAGGAAATACATGAATAATTAACGATTAACTTCGGTGAACTATTTACCCCTTATTTGGTGTAAATGCCGTGAGAGAACTATTATGCTGTATACTTTCTATTTTAAAAGAAAAAAAAAAACGTATATATTAGCATCAATAGCATCCTTATTACTCAATTTGTAATTGTGAATATTTAAGATAATTAGGATGCTGTTAAGAGATGTTTTTTGTTTCCACCTGTAGAAAAAGACTGTAAAGTTTTGAACATTTTTGAAGTTATTACTTGTATATGCTGCTGCTTTAGAATAGTGAACATATTCACAACAAAAAGTGTTTTTTTTATATTAATTACTCTGCAATGAATACTTTAATAACTTTGCTTTTTTCTTTTTAAAAGCGACAGTATTATTAATGGTGAATTACTTCTCTCAATTGACCCGTTATTAGGTGTAAATACCATGATACAAGTGTTCACCAAAATTCATCTTTAATTGCTCATTTATTACTTGTTAATAATCCCAAATTGAATGTATTATTATCATTCTATTTAGGGTATAATATAGTCAGAATGAACAAGGTATAAGCTAGTACTTTATAATGGTTAAACATTTTTCATTTTCTTAATACACATGTAATTAAGTAGCTTATTAATAGTTAATATGGCTCCAATCTAAAGTTTTGTTATATATACAAAGAATATTACTTAGTATTTTATTGAAAATGGACCTTTTTGATAAAAAATAATGTACTAAAATTGAATAATCTCAATTTATATTGTCTAATTTTTGGTTTACATTTATATTAATTTTTAGATAGAAAACACTTGCATATAAACAACAAAGGTCATAACGTAAGTTTAAAAAAAAAAGGTAATCATCAAAACAATATTATATTTTTTTTACCTTTTAAATTCAATCTTTGCCTCCCTTTCCCAGTTAACGATATTCTGGAAATCTCCCTTATTCAGTATATAATATATATGGTTTGAATGTCAGCAAAATTGGATGTATTTAAACTTTCATGGGGGTCTCTTTTGCTCCCCCTTTTTCTTGACCTGATCAAGTTGACTTCCCCCTGAAACCTTCACAGAAAAGGTCAGTAGTCTACATGATCATTTTCAAGCACTTTCCTTGAGAGCTTTGGGAGTCCATTAAGTGTTGAGATCGGGTTTGCAACACGCTTTTCTTTTTCTTCTCAACCCTTCTGCACATTAAGGTAAAGCTTCTACCCTCATGTTGGCTGATATCTCCTCTCCTCAGGGTCTCTCCACAAACACCACCGGGGGAATGAAGAGGACATGCTATTGTGTCGACGGGTGAATTAAGGGCTAAAGGAAAAAAAAAAATGCTCCATATCTTTAATCCTGTAAACATTTGATGATAAATGCAGCAGTTTATCGTCGTATTTTGCTGCAATATGCCACTTTGCTGCCCCAATAATTTCACAGAGCGCCTTTGTTTTTTTTCCTCCCCAATTCATCGGAGGATATATACCTTTGCTTCCCATTACCAAGCCGACTGTGAAGCTGAAGATCCTTCAGCTTCTATGATTGAACAGATTGATGTCCCATATGTCCCGGGCAACAAAAGAGGGGCCTCCTGAGAGGCAAACTTCAGCACCGAGGCAGGAAACAGATGAAATGTTGTGTAAGTCAGATCTGCAAGGAATAATAAGAAAGACAAAAAAAAAAAAACCTCTGAAGCCCCGGATTCCAAAAGCAGCTAAAGACTTGCCACGTGAAATAAACACGTTTGACAAAAGAAATGGGCGGAAGGTTGGAGGAACAATGAAGAGGAAAGGAAGTGCGACACTCAATCAGAACATTTGTAATGGGCTTAAAGTGCGGGGAGAAAAAGAGGTGACTTTATTTAGTTGGCCACAGAAAGAAAAGACAGAGCCCGAGACCTTTATTTGACGAGAACTAGACACATGAGGTGAGAGGAAGAATTTAATTAGAGGATATGACAGAGCGAGGTTGTGAAGTCTAATTAGGTGTGTTTGAGAAAAAAAAAAAAAAAAAAGAAAAAAAGAGGGATGGTTTTGAAAGTGAGATCCACCCGAACTGGATGAGAGACTTCATTATAACTGAAACGAGAAAAGCCAAAGGAAAAAAAAAGTAAAAGAGATGAATATCTTTGAAATCACCGCGGTCGACATTTTTCGATAACAAGTGATTAGCGCTTTCGTCTGATTCATTAGCAAACACATTTCCTCTCAATTTCCAATGTGCCCAGAGGTGATCCAGTCCATGACCTCACTGATTGACTCTTTAATTTGCTGAAAGTTGATGCTGTCCTCAATAGCCTTATTTGGTCAATTTTTTTTTTACTTTGCCATAGGCTTAACTGAATATTTTTCCCGCGAATCTTCAGACTCTAAAATATCATCAAAAGGGTGGCAAGTTTGGGTTTGTTACCTCTTTAAGGTGATGGATAGCGAGTAAGACAATATTGAACGTCTTGTATGCCCCCTTCCCTCGTTTTAAGTAAAGTCAAGAAGACGAAAGGATAACACCAGCCTGGAAGCACCTTAGGCAGTTGATGTCAACTTCAACCTCCCTCCGGCAGCTTTTTAAATTCAAGGTTTTGAAGTCCTTTGCTCTCCTTTGTACTGCACTTAAGTGGGTCCAGAGGGGGGATCCTGTTGTCTGGGTAAGCTAGAATACACACACACACCCACTCACACACACACACTCACGTAGCCCTGTCAGAAGCCATGAACAGGTTACTAATACTAATGTAGAGGTTTATAGACTAGTTCCCTGTCAAGTCCCTGATTTAAAGGACGTCAGAGAGGCAGATGGGCGACGTATCCGAACGAGTCACTGGTAGTAAAGAGGGTTAAGAAGTCTCAGTCTTAGCTTTTTATATATACAATATATTTACATATATATTTATAATTATACTACAACCATTGTAGTGATGGGCTGATGAAGGTAAGGTAAGGTAAAACTTTATTGATTTATTGGAAATTGTTTTTGTAGTATAATAGCCACAGAAAATACAGCAATTTTTCATAAAAAATAAATCAAAATAAAAGAACAAGAACATAAAGAGAAAGAACAAGATGACACAAGATAAAGAAAAAGAACATAGATCAAAGAAAAATAACAAAGACAAAGGATACATAGACTAACATAGAACAGAACATTCAGATACTTTCACTCCACTCCTGCCCCTGAACTCAGAATTGTATAATTAATATATATACATGATACAGTGTCATGTTGTTAAGAGGTCAGTATGTGGCGCAATCAGTTTAGAAATGATGTGATGCTTTAATAAAACAGTTGTTCAAAATAAAATGAAAATATTGCTGAGACCGCCATCTATTGGGCTCTGAAAAAAACAACACTGCTTTATCAGCTCATGGCTAGAGAACATGGCTTCCCCTGGGGTTCGATCCCTTACTGTGCACTTTCTCTTACACACTTACAAGTAAAAAATGTGACTTTTAACCAGATCTATATCAGATTTATATTATTTTTTCAAGTTAACGTGTTTAGTCAGATTTCTAACCTGACACATGGGTAACGATAAAGTAAATGACCATAGCCAATCCAGTTAGGTAAGTAATATTTGTAGAGCGCTTTTCTAGACCAGGGTCACAAAGCGCTTAAACAATTAAAACAATACCCGATAAAATATATGCTTAAAAGGTCAAGATACCACAGAGGCAAACACAGGAGTCTTAGAGAATCAAGGAAAAGCCTGCATGAAAAAAGCTTCTTAAGATGTTATTTGAAGCAAAGAAAATGTATCTTCTTTCAAATAAACATTCTTATTGAAACGTTGTTTAATGTATTCCACCTCATGGATTGATAATGTCTGGACCTAATGTCAGGGAAATCAATCTGACTAACTTTTACTAGGGCGGCCATTTAACATAGCTTCTGTTCAAATTAAGCATAAGTGTTGTTGATGCCTCGAAGCGGTACGTAAAAGCCTTTATCAACCCCCCGTGGGAACAAAAAAAGAAAAAGTCAATAGTTGTTTCAGTCAAAATCACAACTGTGAACCTTGTGGTGGCGTGAGAGGAAAGGTCAATACATTCAGTGTGGTGTGTCCTCAGGGGACCATAAATGTCAATTAACAGATCCATGACGATCTCAATGTATATATATTAAAATGTGAGTTTGTTAATGTATATGTAATAACTCCAAAAACTCTCCAGAGAAATGCCTGCAAATAGTAAGACTGACATTTTAGTGAAGATTATGTTTGGGGAAGGGCAACTTAATCAGGTCAAAGAAAATATGAGTAAAGGGGGGAAGAACAAATATTAAATGTATATTACTAAACAGAATGCATCACATTCTTAGTTAAGGAGATTTCCAGGATTTTTTAAAGGTAAAATACCTGCAAATTCGATTATTTGCGATTGTTTTAATATATATTAAATAAAAAATATTCTTTTTTTTATATGGTTACCTTTGTTGTTTATATGCAAGTCATTTCTATTTAGACTAGATTTATTGATTACTTAAGTCATTTTTTTTACAATTTTATTTAATGATAAGATAGTCCAAATCATGTTTATACAGGAAAATATTGATCTTTGATGGTTCAAAGATGCTTCCAGCAGTGGTCCAGCAAGAAGGTCTTGACAATTGATTCCAAGAATAAATTTAATAAATATCATGCAGTTATTGTGCTAAAAAAACTTGCAAACTGGAAATATCAGGATGTCAATTGGGTTTATGTTTTGCCGTCTACACTTGTACATACTGTACATACAAAGGATTGCGCTGAGAGGATTAAGGGAGATTAATGTCACGTCAACAATATTTTATTATCGTCTGACAAAGAAAGCCAATTAAATCCTCCCAGATCTCAACAAGTCTTCGAGTGGGGAAGCTCATCTCAAGGGTCACCATGTTGTTGTACATTAGTTGTAGTCAAAGTGTTTCATGTCAAGTATGTTAACAGGATAATGATGGCGGGAAGTGAAGAAAAATGATTAAATTACATTTTAGTTTTCCATTTTCATGATCCTAAGCTGACAACCCTATCTAGCTGGGATAGATGAGCTTTTAAAAACAGATTTTCAGAAATTGTGAATGAGAGATGTTGAATTTGTTAAACTTTTATTTTTAGGAATCTCTCCAATATCCCTCATGATAGAAGGAGTAGATGCATCATTGGCTACAATAACACGGTGATTCGTGTCACCTGTGTCTCCGTCTCACCTGATCCTTGTTCCCCTTGATTGCTGCGTTTAAAAACCTCCACATTTTTTTTAGTGCCATCTTTTGTTCTACTTACTTTTGTTGGTAGTTATTACTAAAAACCAAAATATGCCTAAACATCCGTTTGATAAGTAGCTTGAGCCGGCTGTAAACCATCCTCTCGTCCTCAGTCATCGCCTCGCGAGATTTCATTGTTACTTCACCAGCTAAGGACGTAACGACTGCTGCCATCCAGTGGCCGTCAGTTTAATTGCAAGAAGACAGAAATGATCGAACGCTGTGAATATAATCGGCTAAGAAATAACAATTAAATAATAAATAGAATTTTATTTTTCACACACTTAATTGGAAATAAACCTAAAAATATCTATGATGAAAATAATATATAGATTTTCTTATTATCAATACAGTTCTGTAAAATATGAATATAGTATATCGATATACGTCCGTGTCTTGCTTTTCTTTCTCACACCCCTTATTTTTATTTTATTTTTAAACATATGCTCTACTCACTAAACAATTCAATTGACTGCAGATGAAGGAGCTCACACTCGCACTCAGCTTGGCGTATCATCATAAGGAAAAAAAAGTGAAAGGAAGTCGAGTCGGTGGAGTGAATTATCAAGTTTGAGTGTAGGTGTCTGGCACTGTATTCATTGCCCTGAGGAAGCGAAAGCTGCTACAAAGTGTTAGAAAGTTCAGTGGTCAAGATTTTGCAGCTTTCCTTTTTTTCATACACACTTTAAAGAGTAAACGATCTGAAGATTTGTTTTTATATGAAAAGCATTTTGTGAAATAGATGCAGTCTAACTAAACTTCAGTGATACTATTGGAGAAACATTACTTCCTATATGGTTAACACAGTTAAAACAGTTAAAACCTTTGATCTTTCTTTGAAGAAGTTTGGGAAGCTCTCACTTTCGCAGACTGTGTTTTTTTTTTCTACCGGCAATTCTCTTCTTTTATTTTTATTGTTTCCTTTGATCTTTGAACAAAGAATTAATTCTGAGAGGCCACATAAATTACTGTCATTTTTAAGCATAAACCTTTTTTGTCTAAGCTTACTCGAATCTCTAGAACATCAAACATTTTTATGGTTATACGAGTCGTGATTTGCCACTTATAAAATAATGTATAATAATAAACAAAAATAGCAATTTTAATAATAAAAACAAAAACTTTCAAAATTAGATTCAATTTTTCAATCAAGCATGACAGCAGAACAATATTTTGATCGTCTAAAGGAAGTAAAGAAACATTACCAAACTGAACTAAATAACACAATAAAGAGCTTTTATCTGGTAACAAAATTGTTTTTAAACACACATTTTTGATCACTTTGTACTGCTCCTAGTAACACAACAGCCTCCATCATATTCTGCCATTTTTGTCTTGGTGGCATATTTCCATATGATTTACATTTATTAAAACAGAAAAATACCTACTTCAATCAAAACCTTTAAAACCATCTACTCGAGTACTTCACACAAAATTGTCTCTTTTAAAAGAGCAACAGAAAACCTGATGTTTCACAGCCTTTAAAGTCATTTCCGAACGAGTCTGATTAGCGGCAAAAAGTGCAGGGTCTGATTGGCGTGACAAATAAACCCCCTTTAAACCTGTAAAGTAGTTGCACTTAAACTTTGATTAAGGGTGGTGTCCTACTTCTGGGGGTTAAACTTAGAGTTAAAAATACCATTGTTTCTATGTAGCGAAGATGGAAGGAAAGGTGGTAAAGAACATGTTTCAACACGAGTCCCGACGGCGAAATTATGTGAACCAGAAGAGCTTGAAAGCTAATTTAAAATGAACAATAAGCTAGACCTCTTCATGTTAATAATGGGCGATTTTGTCGTTTAAGCTACACCTTATGGGCCGCTTCTCACAAGCAAAAAATATAAATGTCAGTATGATTTTTTTTTTTTTTAAATGGATTAAAGGGAATGTGATTGAAGCAGTTTTGTGTTATGAGGGCCAATAATTACAATGGAAACTTATATTCGTTTAATTGGGGAAAATTCATCGAAAAAGTATAGAACTTTTTGTAAGCCCTTCATTTTGTAGTTAAATGGCAGAATTGTACCTCCATATGCTATACACAAACAGGGCTCACTTTTGTTTGTCCAAAAAGACACTATTAAAAACATTCAAATACCTCCAACCGTCTGTAAAGTCGAAAAATTGTTCTGAAAAAAAAATAATAAAAAAAATACTTGGTTAACATTTTTGTTCCTCGTGTCATGTGAAGTTTTAACCACTGTGTTCAGCAGTACCCTGTACTTTTCTCAACACCTGATTTCTCCACTAACTCACGCTCAAATGTGCATGCTTGGACGGCTGGATGAACAACTCGCTTCAGACACGTGCGATGATTTCCTTTCCACTTGTTGACTCTGAGGGCAATACAAGCTTTTTACTGGGAACAAGTCAATCAAGGATTTATTCTGAGAAATCTGTGCGATGAAGTTACCTGATCAATGTGGACTAAAGTGAAGAGGTAAAAATACCCAAAGGTTTTATTTCTTTAAAAGGTCCCACGAAAAAAAAAAAAAATGTGGGCTGTAGTGTTGTAGTCATAACAACACCAACCAAGGCCGGGGAGTATGAAGACTCAAACAAGACATTTAGAGGTCGAGACTTTTGTCTCCACTGCAAAACATTCCAATTAACAGGGCTCCAAAATAATTGCTTGTTTCTACCTATGGGCCTGACCTGGTGGGTTTTCCTGTGATACACTTGTTGTTCGGAGAAAAAACTAAACCATCCAGGGAGAAAATTGGCTTATTTCCGTTCACTGTCTGTGGAAAGACCGTGGACACCTGTCTCTATGTTTCCTCTCGACATGCTGGTAAAAGCTGGATGCTGTACCGGCAGCCTCTGTAAGCTGAGTGCCGCAGAATTTACAAACTGAATGTTTCTCTTTCTATTTGTTTACAGATATATGCTGGGTTTTGCAGATTTTACATTCCATAAGGACATAAGACCTATCAGAAGGGTTATGCAGAGAAAGACCGCGAAATAACAGAGGTTCTAAAACTGCTTTCTTACAAATCCTTTAAGTTCAAGCCGAGGAAGGTGTGTAAGAAGATCTTAGTGGGAGCTGTCCACCCCAGTGGTTCTGAAACTGAATCAACAGACCCCCAACCTCTTTGCACCCAGTCTGATATGATCAAGTAAAAATGCTTTTGAGAACAAGACGAGACCCTAAAATAGTATTGAGTACTACAACAGTGGGGTGTGTAGTTGGTTTTCCTGTAGTACTTACAAATTCTGACATTAAACATCTCTGTAGAAACTAGATTTTTTACCTAGATGAGCAGCATCAGCCAAGCAGCTCAATCACACCCATTATGTCAGGGGTGGGCAATTATAATTCTTCAAGGGCCACATTAAATTCTGTGAATGTTGTTCGGGGCGTCAAACAGTTCTTCAACTAACTTTAAATAAATATTTTGAGGGATTAATACATACCATAATTATTACACACAAAAAGGAGGTAAAAAGTCAATAAGTGTTATGTGAAAATGTAAATGAATAATAAATACAAAATACACTTTTTAATGGTCTACATAGTGTGATTTTGATGTCACCACACTGCCAAAAAATAACAAAAGTTTCAGCCGTAAACTAAAGCCAATCGGTTTTGAAAAACTAAACAAACTATTTGAAAGGGCAAAGGAAAGACTGAAAGAGAGAAGCCGTGTAAGTTGGTTATTGGAATGTATTATAATACATTATATTTTTGTATTATTCATAATTTTATGTCATTTAAAATATGTTTGCACTGAAATCTGTTAGCTTTACATTATTAAGCTTCAATGCAACACAAAGACTGACCCCAAGATCATGTATAATTGTAATTTAAAATCCTGTTTACAATATCAATCACACAAAAGTTGTTAACCGCTCAAACCATTCCTGTATCCAGATGATAAACTGGAGCACCATCAAAATGCAATCATTTGTTCCATTTCCCTCATTCCTAGTGTATTGTGTAGCCACCCTTGGGTATTTATTTACACAGCCCTGAACTGGCATTCTTTAACACAAACAAGTCAACATGTCTCGTCTCTTTCTGGGTGGAGTCATCCATGATCACACTCAAATAATGTATGCACCAATATCCTGCTCAAACCTCCCTGAAAAAAACACCTCTGTGTTTTCGCATTTCACAGACTCCGTTAGAGAAGCAGAGGCGCTCTTGCTACAAAGTGAAGATTACAGATGTGCAGTTTTCCTTCTTTGTATTACACTCGGGGCATATTAAATATTTAGAAATAAACACACTCTGAAACATCAGCATTTTCATTACTGGGGGACAATGACCAAAAACACAACCTCGTCGCTACGTTCTGCACGCGTGGAGCCAATTATTTAAAAAATGTGCAGAAAACTGCTTCGGAAAATAATGCTCTTCGAAAAAAAAAAAACCCAGTCATCTGACCGCGGCACCAGAAGTAAATTGTTGATCACAAGACCAGAAGTAAACAGCTGACTATGCAAGTGGAAGCAAACAAGCAGCAATGAGACCAGAAATAAATGGCTGAACCACAGAGGCAGCACTAAGGCGGGCGATCACAGGAGGGTAGATAGATGACCAATTATCAAGCGATGAACACGAAAAAGCTGCGAGGGCTTTGACATCCATGAGCTATGCACATCTCCATCTCAACAAGCCAGTGCCCTTTCGGCTGCCTCTTAAAAGACTTGCTTGCTGTGAATTTGCTGTCTACACTGACTGTCCCTGAGGAGATGGGTCAGTTCTTTCCTAAAGGTTACGTTCTGTTACTCCATGGATAGGGGGTGGGGAGGGGGGGTCAGAGATAAGGAATCCAGTCTGTGATCACTCCAGTCTGTCAGGGAAGTGACTTCAGATGTTCTTTGCTGCAAATGTGTTGATGTAAAATACGAATGTGAGCGTGCATGATGGGTTTTTACACTAAATGGAAATATCAATGCGATGCTGTAGCTACTTCCCTGCAGAAAATAGTTGCACAGAAATAAACGGTGGGAGAGAAATTGATAATAAACACTTTGCTGCTCTCTAATATTGTTTCCCACCGAAGTAATATCTCAGCGCAGATAGTCAATACTCCTAGATTGCAGTTGTGAAAAATGCTGGGAGGAACTGGAGACTGTTTCGAAACCTATTGGAAGATTCTACCTTTTCTTGTGATATTTATCTGTATGCAGTTGAAATGTTTGCTTCGACATATCATCATGGTTAGGGACATTATGAAGACATTTCTAAACTAGCTTTTAATCTTTCTGTGCGGGTTTAGATGGCTTCTGTTTATCAACTTTGTTTTCCAATATAAATAAAAAATATACTTTCTGCCTTATAGCACTCTACCCTAAACTCAAGGTTGGTAATAGTCGGATTAACCAAAAGTTTGGTTAGAAGGCTGTGAGCTTGTTTAACACTCCTAGAAACTGGGTTACGACTCTAGCCTAGGAATTATTAGGGGCAGAGTACTATGGTCCGTGTGTGTGTCTGTGTGCGTGTGTGTGTGTGTGTGTGTGTGTGTGTGTGTGTGTGTGTGTGTGTGTGTGTGTGTGTGTGTGTGTGTGTGTGTGTGTGTGTGTATAACATTTTTACAGACCCCAATTATGCATTTGGGTTTGAACATGGATTTCCGGTGACTAACTAAGACTGTGTGAAATAAAGTGAAATAGTTAAAAACACATCTGTAGGATTTGTTTTATGCGTTTATTTTTCAAATACTAATGATGAACTTGCTACTGAATACATTTCCTTACTAGCTTGTATATATTTATCATTTCTTTTTTTCCTAGTAGAAATCAGGAAGTTCTACTTCATACTACTTCAAGCTTAACAAACGACTGAATATTCTATAGGAAAGTTTGGTGAGAAGGCTGTGAACTATCACTCGTATTTCATAGAACCTAGGTTACGACTCTAACTTTGGAATTCTTAGTGGCTAAAAGGAAGATTTACTATTCCCCCCGTTTGTTTGGAATAAATAAATATATAAAGATAACTGGTTATTGAATAAATTACCATACTAGAATTATAACATGAATAAGAAATAGCTTTATTACCCATCATCATTAGTCTGCATTTTTTTTGTGCACACATTAATAGTATCTGAATAAAAATAGAAATAAAATGTAGAGCAACATACAAATAATAGTGATAGTGGAGATGGTGGCAAGTGACACTTGAAAAAGCGTCTGTTAAGCCCTTAAATGGCTTGTATATTTACATTACTACATTGATTTAAAATTATGCATTTGGTTGCACATTAGTTTGTTTTTAAACCTGAATATTAAACTGAAGCCGACTCAAAAGATCAAGATCTGACATAGAAAGCAGCCAGGAAACTTCAGACAGCAGATGGTGATGGTTTGGTGAAGCTTCTTAAGGCTTCATGAAAGATTGTCCTTATTTGTCAGACTCAAAGGTGGCAAAGTTGTTAAGGCAGAGAGTGCCATCTCACCAGCTATGGTAAAAAAAAAGGACGACACTTCATTAGGCTTCATCAGCCCATTATGGAAGTTTTTGCAGAAAAAGTATGACTTGGTCAAGGGTTTCTCTACAAGGCTTTGATGGAATTTCAACAAGGATACTACTGTGTTTAAAGTGTATATGTGTGTGTACATACTGTATAAACAAAGAAAACTCTTGAGTTCATTTTTTATTTCCTTCATTTGATATTTTTGCTTTCGCCAGATAAGAGAGAACTCACAAATGACCTGCAATATAAGCCTGACTAGTTAGAGCCACACATCAAATGTCACAAAATAAATACAGAGTCTGGATAATTAGCCAATCAATTACCTGGATCTCCTCCAGTGACAGTCGGCTCTCACCATTTGACTTTTTTTTTTCCCTTTTTCCCCCCTGCCTGCATAATGTCACTTTCTCTTTCCCTCAAGAATCCAACTATTTCCAACCACCAAAATACCCGCGGAGAGAGGAAGACGTATAAAACACAGAGAAAATACAACCTCGTCTTTTCTAGAAGAAAGCAAGCCACATCCAATTATTCCATCACCTGGAGGCCTCTACAAAAGGTTGACAGATTGTATGAGGATGGTGATTAGTTTTCCCGTGTCAGATGACTTCAAACTCTGCCCTTCGATAACCATTACAAAGACTAATAGAGGCAAAGGTGTATTTCCAAAGAAAAAAAAAAAAAAGTCATTGGAAAAGCTTTTTTTTTTCCCGTATAACAAAAGAAGTGAATACAAATTTCTCCTGTTAAAATACCTGCCATTAAATAAACTGGAGGACGGCCAAAGCTGTTCTTAATACTGGGCGCTATGATGTGGATGGAGTCGTTTCCCTTACTGGTTGAGAGTTAAAGACGGTAACAATAAACGTAATGAAAACTACAGTTTTAAGCAACCTGTGATGAAAATATACGACATGAACTGATGAGTCCAAATGACAAATTTATCCATATACTATGATCATAGATGTTTTTTGTATTTTTAAATAAATGGGTGTTCGGATTTTTATTCTCTTGGATACAAGCTTTAGTTATAAAGACTGAGAATTAATGGATGAAAATTGCTTGAACTCATATTATATTACAACAAAGGATGAATGCAGACTGTGAAGGAAATAACACTAAATTAGGTCTCGTTGCCTAAGCAGGAAAAGGAATCATTTAAATGTTTACCTGAAATTACTGTAACTACTCCTCCAGATTTATTCTTCCAATTAGGGTTAATATTTCATCACAAATCACAGCCTGTAGAAGATAATACGCCCAGACGATCTTCCAACAACAGACTGTAATGCCTGCAGGCTTTACACATAGCTCCTATTTAACATTTAATTTGCTGTGAGACTTCATCTGTTTCAACGTAGGTAGATCTGGAATCGCGGTGAGAGATAAAACACGGATGTCGTGACCTATTTGTGTTCTTTTTTTTTGTTTTTCTCTTACAATCAAACATATAGTTCCTAAGCAATTACACCTGGATATTGTGCTTTTATCGGTCTATTTATAGCTTTTATTGGAATTGTGTTTGTTCCTTTTTTACCACCTCCTCTTTGGGGCAAGCATGCATATTTCATGTACCCCTGTCTGCCCTTGTCTTGATTTACCCCTCCACCCTCCCCACCCCGTATCTGTGATGAGTCGGCCCAAGCTTTTTTAACAGCAGCTTGTATTACTCACAGTATTTAGTGCCAAAAATACCTCCGACAATCTGTTCATCCTGCAATTACACTCACTTTCCATTGCGACTACCGCATGGTTTATATTGGGAAACATCTGTCCTCAATTCTTTTTTTTCCTTTTTTTTTGGTTTTCTATAATTGCATTTGACAAACAACCTGCTGGCCCGGGTAACTGTTTATTGACTTGTCTTTCTACAGACAGACTGTAGTTCTGGAAAAAGGCAGTGGCCCTGCCCTGTTCCAACCTTTTCAGAGCCACTGAAAATAAACGGTCGATTTTGTGGTATTAAAAACAGCAGGTATTTTTAACGACATCTCAAGTATAGTCGCTAAACTTCAGCTCGTGTTGCGTTTAGTTAACTCTATTTGCCGACGAATGGTTATTTGTAAATTGACAGTCATAACCAAAAAGGTTTGTGAGTTATTCCCAGTACGGATGAATATGATTTATTTTGCTTACTGAGCACAAAACATCATACAACTAATCTTGTTTTGGGGAACATAAAAACGACACCGAGTATATTCATATTCATTTCAAACTAAAGGCTGCTTTATATGTTGGCGTGTAAATTAATTGTGCAAAAATCCCATTTGAACTAATTGAACCTTTCAATTGAAATATTTTTCTAGAAGCCAACAATGAAGTTGGCATACAAGAAATGAAATATCCATAAGTCCAATAACTGTTGTTATAATATTGTTTGTGAAGCATGTTGGCCTAGCCATGTCCGCAAAAAGGTATGGAAGTATTTGGATGTTTTTAAGTGGGTCGTAATGGATGAAGAGGAAAACAACTTAACATCAGTTGCTACATTAAAATTAACATACATTTTTGTCTATAACTCTAAAACCAGATTACTCTCAAGAACAGATAAATATTTTCCTACACAATATATCCTTGACATTTTTTTCCTACATCATGTATTGTAAAAAACATTTTCTTACATAAATAAAGAAGTTTTTTTTATACAATTACGACTTTTACACAGTGATAGAGGATGTAATATAGATACAAATGGTATGAAATCAAAGTCAAGTAATACAGAATGGGGTTCTCCACCTTTTTTTCTTTTTCGAGAACGGACCAGTTTATGTTTTTCACTGACCGGCCTGCATATAGCAATAGCAAAAGAAACAAAAAAAACATTTTATAATACAAATTTGTTATTACTTATTGTGTTGGTAAGGTATGTGGTGGTACTTTGTGTCAGGTCTCTGAAGGAGTAGGCGATAACCCAGACTTTGAGGATAAAAACTCATTCAATTTGTGTTTTGAGTGAGACTTAATGGTTTGTGAAACTGTGACAAATATATGAAAGAACTGACAGCTCTGTGCTTCAAAAAGTCAGAAATGAAAACTCTCTACTCTACTTTACTCACACGTGTTAAGTCCCAACAGGAAAGTTTTTACTAGTGAACAAGCTTGTTCTTTAAGTACACTTGACTGAAATAAGATTTGATGGCTAATGTTACCTCAAAGATAACTGTTTTTCTTTTCTAAATTAACCATTCAGACAGTTATAATCAATATATGTCTAGCCCAATATCATGGAGAGCCATGGTTAAAGATCGCCGATATCAAGGATAAAGTCAACAGTGGAGTTAATGCTACGCTACGTCAGCTACGCGATGTATGTTCAAATTACATGCTTGAGTGCTATCATTTCCGGGTGCTAAGAGAACGTCTTAATTTAAATGAAAGCATCCATAAAGGCCTCTGGTGTCAGGAGCTCTTATCAGAAATTGCACAGTGGGTCATATCACAAATGCACATCTGGTGCGGCTAATTGAAACGAGAGACAGAACAAATCTGCAAACGTGGTTAAGACGTCTGTAGATCCGTGTGTACCGTCGACACTGAATACATCTCGGGCCGATGCAAACTGTGTTAATTCCTTTTCGACCTGTAATAGCGTCTTATTAGATTACACCTTAAATGCAGTGTTTATCAGGTTAAAAGATTTCAATAAAAGGCACTAAATGTAACAGTGAAGGCGGTGAGGAGCTCTCAGGAAGTGGGGGAAGTTGCAGAGTGCTCCTTTCGAACCCCGTGGTTGTATTACATTTTTTTATTTATTTAATTGTCTGAACACGATGACTGATACATTTCACACATTTCCAAAAACGGTTAAAACTTCTTCAAAACACAACTGAAAAATGGGCCACCTTAATGCTCAAAATCTCACATTGTAAACAAAACAACTACACTAGTAAAATACTATAACAGTATACAAGAGATCAACCAAACACCAGCACAGATTCTCTTCCACTAGAAACCTTCAATTAGAGGAAACACCGTTATAAAAGACACTAAGACTTGTTGGTTTCAGCTTTGTTTCAGGTATTTTCTTTGTTTCTTTTGAACCGTCTAAAGGCATTTCAGGTTGTTTTTTTGTTGTTGTTTGTCGTATTAGGTCTAGATAATACATTGTTTCTTTATAGATATATATAAAGCATTCTGTGGAAATTATTTGGAAAAAGAAAATCAAAACAGTAATGTAATTTTTGCAAAGGCTTTTGTGTTGAAAATGCTGTACGAAAAAAACAATTGCCTTTCACAATTGTTCGATACATAGTGTAAAAAAGGGAAATGTGTTAACTTTGCTCAATTATTTTTATATCACTTCAGTTTCTTGTCAATGACAATTATAAAAAAAAAGTGAAATGTAATGTTTAATTTTTAATTAACTCATTTTTTACTCACCCACATATTTAGATTAAGAGTTTTCAATCGGTGTATTTTGGAGGCAAACAATGCCAACTTTTGTTTGTCATTTTCATCCAAAAAGACACCAAAAAAAAGACGTGACTATTTTTTTTTCAGAACAATTCCTTTGGTTTTATAAAGAGCAGTATGGAGTCTTTTTTTTTTTTGGTGGAAGAGTAAGAAAGGAGAAAACATTTGTGAAAAGAATTAACATTTTTGGAGTTAAAGTCAATTTGTTTTTGGCCTTGGTAGAGGTTGTTTGTGAAATTTCCGACACTTGCAAGGATGAAATATATTGTGATACCGTAAGAACAAGGATATATTTGTAGTATTGTCGAGTACTTGACTCTGGTGTTGCAGAATTTACAGACCACATGACTTGACGAAGTCGTAACTGCTTTCATTTGTTTTGAAACCAAATTTTTCCAAACATCTGCTTGAAAAACTACCGGAGTCGACTGTATCCTCTCGTCCTCAGTCATGGCAGGATTTGAATGTTCCTCAAGCTGCTGAAGACATGACTGTTGCCATCTAGTGGCTGGAAGTTTAAATGCAACCCAAAATATTTTCATAGGGTGAATATTTGCATGTTAATAGTAAATAAATAAAAATTAATTGGATTTTATAGTCACTTAAATGAACTATAAACAATAAATTAACTAAAGTAACACATAAAATATGATTTGCAAGCCAAAAACTAAGAAAAAAACGTTTTTTATTTTATTTAAAAAAAATAGTGCTGGTGAATATTGATAAAATAAGGCTCAAAAAATATAACTTAGACTGAGAATAGAATGCAGTTTGTGTCAAACAAACAAAAAACATTTTTCAATTGTTTAGTCCACATTGTGCAAACTGTTTAGTGAAGTCTTGGTCATTGTGTTCAGAGGATTGTTAAAAAACTGTAGTCTAACAGGAGTCAATTCTCAAGATGCTCAACATTGGTTCCAGGTAGTATTACAAAATACAACATCTGTTGGTGGTTTTGAGACTAAAAGTCAAGCAATAATAATGTTGTTTTATCTTTATATTCACTGAAGTACCATCTCTTTTTTTTTCCCCCTCCTCCTATGTTTCAGCCGGAGCTATTATGAGCAAGTCGCTCTCCGAGACAAGAGTGGCTCTCCATGAACAAGGGAGCTGTTGAGAATAGAGGCCAGCAGCTCACCTGCTCGTTCAGACAACCGACTCCTCTACACTTGGCCCTGCCAAGCTTACACCACAAGCAGCCGGCAGGGTGACAGTGTTCAGATACACACCTGACTGGAATTAATGCCTCACGCTAGACCTGCGACGCCGGAAGGGGGCACGAGCAAGGCAGGCAAGGTTGTTTTAATTTAATTAGGTGTCACTTCTGCTATCTTCATTTAGGCAGACATTTTCCAGAGGTCATTTAAAACAATTAACACGGTCAGATACACGCTAAAAGAATAAATTACTGCGACATAAAGAGAAATATTAAAGCCTAATGTCTTAAAGGGAATTTAGTATGTTGATTTAAGCGTCGTTTAAATTAACCTCTATTGTACTTATCAGTATGTGTCTGTTAGTACTAAACTCTTTTAATTGAAATACTTACATTAGAAAATGTGCTGAAGCTCCACCCACTGAAAACGCTTAAAATATTGTTTACCAAAACCACGTCCACTCTGCTATAATTGTTCAAACGTCCGTTTGTCACGCAGCATCATTAACCCAGGAAGTATCCATCTCTGCTGGACTTGTTGTATAAACAAAGCGGGGCGTGATTACAGCTGGCTGGCTGGAGGAGTGAAGCCATTGTTACGTCATAATGGGCTCCACTCTCGTAACCTCTCGTTTGCCGATAGTTTAAACGAGGGAGAAATTTAAAAAGTAATTCATTCAAAACATGGTAATGATGAGAGACTTACTACATCTTTGAGAGGAAGACTTCAACATTTGAAACAAGTGAGTGAGTCAGGAGAGTCGGGTTTTCACATTTGTTGCACTTTATTTTTTTTAAATGATCATGTAAACTACTTACATCTATGGAGGTTAAAAGGAGGGAGAAATACTTGATCATGTCAAGAGAAAAGGGGGAACAAGAGGGGTAGAAGAAGAATACCATACCATGATGAATTTCCAGAATGTAATAACTTTATATCAATAGTAAGGGAAGAAAAAGGAAGGCAGAAGACAAGGTGTGAGACACCTGGTGGCATGTCACATATTGTTCGCCTCGAAATAATGCGACATGATGGGTTCAAAGTTCTTTTGGGCCCCTTCTGGCTTCATATGATGCACAGGTCATGACTCGCCCACGTCATGCGTCTGCCTCTTCATTGTGTTTCACTTCTTTTTTGTCCGTCTTGACAATTTCCAGATGAAGGATCCATTTTGAAGGATACCATTTTTCCAAGCGCTCTATGGTGTCCTTCGCGTCAGGGTCTTCAACACAGCATACAAAACGTTGGACAATATACAGTAGTCTGAGCTTTGCGATATACTTTTCCTTTTTTTCAACCTTTAAACTGTGACACTGCCATAACATAGTTATTTAAGTCATTCTTACTATCTAGATGTATAAAATATATAAACGGTTTGATAAAATGACAGTGATTTTAAGTCTCTTTTTAATAGCATTTTTTTTTGCTAGGCTCTAAAGTCAAGAAGAAGAAAATGTAGCTTTAAAGAGTTTGTATTTTTGTTGAGCAGGAATTTCAGTGATTGTTTTATGCATTATATTCCATTTTATAATTTATCGTTCAATAAAAGACACTTCCAAGAAGACCCTGTTTTCTAAAATCAGATCAGTCATAATCTGAATTGATATATTTGAAAACCTGCCTTTTTTATTCATAATTTCTAAGACCACTGCTCGTTTAACCATTAACATAACGTAATTTTATTTAAAAAAAAATGGCACTTAAAGTCATGTGTGGCTGATTGTGTGTGTGTGACTGAGTCAGCAATACAACATTTAAAAAATGGGTGAAAAGCTTTGAATTATTCATCCCGAAATCTCTTCAAACTCTTTTTCTCATCAACTTGAACTTTTTTTCCTTAATAGATCTTCACCTCGTTTGTTCAACCTGATCAAAATCTTTCCTTTTTTCTGTTGCTTCAATGGAAAGAAGAGAGAGTTTGTACAAAGTGTAATTTGATAGCCTATGAATATTCAAAAGTTTTTCCTAACATTATAACCGGTTTAATGAAACAAAGTCTTTCTTGTCCAATTCTCGCATAAATGATAAAATCACAAGCAATTGTGTAATCAAGGAGGATCAAAAGTGAAACTCAAGGCTGGGGGGCCACATTTTGGCTCGCAAAGTCAATCGGCGAGGGCCCCGCCGGATGTTTGGCTCAACATCAAAGTACATCTTAACTTCAAAGCTTGTGTTTCTCTGGGAGCTTTCCGCTTCATTTTAAAGGAAGACAACAGAAGTCTACTGAACATTGCCTTTGCTCTTAAATTGTTACTGTGACCACAACTCCTCCACTTTGTGTTTTTCTAGTTACGCTCTTGTATTTCAGTGTTTGTTTTGTGTTGTTGCCTTCCTCCTTTTATGTATTTATGTGTGCTGCTAAGCCAAGCAACCAAAAATAGCAAGTTCAACAATTATACAGAACTCTTTAGTAAGAGGAAAACTATAGAAAAAGGAATTTGATGGAGGAAAAAGATAATATCACAATAAGACTTACTTCTTTTTGAAGGAAAGTTTCTAAGTCTAAACCCCTTTCCCCTTTAAAGGGCAACTAATGTGAAAACCCAACTCTCCTGACTCACTCACATGTTACAAATGTTGAAGTCTTCCTCTCAAAGATACAGTAAGTCTCTCATCATGATCATGTTTTGAACTTATTACTTACAATTCTCACCTGTCTGGTCGAACAAGAGGTTACAAGAGCGGATTATGATGTAATAATGGGGTCAAAATCAATTTCAGATACATTATCAGATCGATTTGTCACTAGTTAGCAACTGTAGTTTTGCACTAAAATTTATTTAGTTGTTTTTTTTTCGTAAAATACCTCTAAGTCTTTATACGCTTTCCCGAATAGACCAAATTTGACCCTGATACATTAAAAAAGCCGTCAATACAAAAGAACCTTTGGTTCAAAAGTGGTTTAGGAGTGAGGTAAAAATTATTGGCATACAATGAAGATTCACCCAACGTCGACAAAGAAGAGAAATTTTAGTATTTGAAACATTTACTGCCTAATAAAAGACGATGCACATGAAACATACAAAATGTGCTTCTCAGGAGTACTAAAAGCAAATGTCCTGTACTGATGATTCACTTAAATTTACTTCATCAATTTTACTGCCGCAATAAAATCCTTAGTTAATCAAGGTAAAATTCCAGACTTTATATTATCCATCACTCATATAGAAATTGATTCGGAGAGACGAGCCAAGACAAAAAAAAAAAAAACCTCTCCCTTGAAATAGCCGTGCACTGAAGAGGATGGGAATTGATCACGCTTTCACTCGTGAACTATCTGTGACAATGCGCACAGGATTGTTGTTGCTTATATGAGGCAGGCTTGAAAAGGCGTCGCAGTGTCAGATCAATGCTACATTTATATTCACAGCTTTAAAATAACATGGATTTCCAAGTCATTCCTGCAGTCGGACAACTCCAGACTTGGAGATGCATGGCTCCCAGGTGCACGGCTTATTGTATAGAGAGCGGCTATATAGCCCAAAGACACGCTGTTTCAAAGTGTTTAATTGGCGACTGCATTTCAAGACAGCCTGCCCTGCCACTGGTTTTATTCTAATTGCCAGCAGCAACGCACTTAATGAAGCGAGTGGTAAAGAAGGGGTGAGAGTGACCAGGTTTCCAAGGCAACAGCAGCAGTAACCGAGTGGTGTTTTCATCTCGAGGAAAAGGCTACAGGAGAGCAGTGTTTCCCTGCAGTGCCTCCTGCAACCATATAATGAATATCTATACAGTATAGCAGAAGTGCTGATCGTTCCAGTGATGGTAACCTGTTGTGGGAAGATTCCCGCAAATCAAAAGTGTGGCAACTGTTGGAAGTTTGGAGACAATGAAGAACATAAAAGGAACGGTTTTAAAGGCCGAATTACTGAAATTAGTTGGAAGAGACAAACACTGTAAGTTAAAGAAACAGACAAGTGAAGGAACATTTTCAAATGTGATTTAGACTTGCACCTGAGGAAGAGAAAAACAGACTTTCCAACAAATGTCATTCTCCAGAGAAGGATACATTACTTAAAGTAAGAAAACAAAGAGATAATGTACATTTAGAAATGGGTCATAATGGGAAACATCGAATTTTTAATGACAAAAAAATGACTTACTTAAATGGCACAATTCAAAAAAGATCTCTCCATAGCTTCAGATTAAACTGATCTAGATCTAAACACAAGAAGTCATCAGGTTGCTTGAATCATTAGTCAAATTAAATAAATAAAAGTTTTCACATGAAACACTTAATGGTAACATGAAACAAAGTAAATATTCAATAAAAGTAAGTATGAAAAAATGGGCATAAATAATACATTTTTCAAACCCTAAAAGTTTGTTCGATTACAGTAAACATTTTTACATCAATTGTAAGTGTCGTACGCAAAACATGTCGTATGCAGATCACATTACTACTTTAAACTGATGTTATGACGAGATGAGAATGAAAAAAACTGAACTACAACAACACCTTCTGGGATTGATGGTGCACAGTAATAAACCTTGACCAATCACAGCAGAGTGGGCGTGGTTTTGATAAACAATTGATTCTCCAGTAAAAAAGAAAGTTCAGTAGGCAGGGATTCTCAATGTTCTCTAATGTAAATATTTCAAGATCAATTTAAAGACACTTAAATTGACACATTATCAGATTGATTTGTCAGAACTGTTTATTTTCCCTAAAAATATTTTTTTCTTGTTGTGCAAGTTGTTTGCAAAACATGTTGTGAACTTAGATCACATTACTAGTTCAAACTGACGTAATATGACAAGATGAGAATGGAAAAAGGATGGAATGAACTGGACGGAATAATTGGCACCAAATAGAGGATCTAAAAAAAAGAAAGTTAGAGAAAAAAAAAAAGGTGTGCAACAATATATAAGTAAAATATAATTGATGGACCAAAATGTAAATTTGACGCCACTTTAAATTGTGCCTAAAATAGTTTTTACTTTTTCTACCATTGTAAGTTTTTATTAACTTTATGTAAACTTGGCAGCATTTGCTCATCCAAACTACATTCAATACATTAACACTAGAGTGTACCAAATGTCCTGAAATACACAGGTATAGGTAGGTATATTGTGAGTCTACACAATATTTCCGAAGTAATACTGTTTGTGTTCATCATTAAGCCATTCAAGCATTCATAGCTCCAGGTGTATTCTAAAATAAACCTATGTGAGCTTTTTCATATCTGACACAATAAGGTTTGTTTGGCTTCAAACGACTTAAGTAAAGAACCCCTCGAGTTATGCTCTGCTTATATATTGCGACTTCTCCCCGAGTGAAGGGAGAAGTCACAACTGTTTAAAGTCTTTTTTTTTATTCTTTGCGGAATTCATTATTTGAGCGACAACGCCTCAAAAAGGCGTACAGCTTTCAAACGGAAAGATAACTTGGGGAAGATGCAACAGTTTGCAGATATGTGAGGAGCCTGACATTTTGGCGCTGTGTTCGCACACCACAGGGCAGAATATGAGGTTCTTTATCTTTTCTCACCTTTAATCGTACTTGCAGGTTCAGACCCACAACAATGATTTGTCACTTTTTAACAAGCTTCAAGGCGGCCGTGGTCACATTTGCAACTCATGAAAGTGTGATGAGGTTGGATGAAGTGCCCGACTTTGCCGTAAATTACCTAATACCCAAGACTTTCGGCTAATGTTCTTTGACATCATGACTCTGAGGAAGTTGTGCGAGCTGTAGAAAACTAGTGATGTGCTGGTGAAGCTTCATGAAGCGCTGTCATGTTGTTTAGAGGTCAGTGGGTGGCACCATCAGTTTAAAGATGAAGTGATGTTTCATTAGAACAGATGTTCAAAACAAAAGGAAAAAAGTGCAGAGACCGCCATCTAGTGGACTGCTTCACGAAACTTCATCAAACCATCACTATAGAAAACCACACCTCAGGGTTAGATCTATGGATACAATTATCTGTGCATGCATCCAAACATGCATTAGGACATGTAAGATTCCACTTTAAAGATCAATATGTACCCTGCAGAAAGCAAGGAGAACAAAACACAATAAAATGACAGTCTTAATTATGAAAGGCCACTAGATGGCACTCTAAATTTAGATTTCTTTGCATTAATAGATCAGAGAGAAAAAAAACAGGGAGTGCCATCTAGTGGTCTTTCAAAATGAAGACACTGTATCATGTGGTATTAATGACACTGTATCATGATGCAATGTCTTTAATTTGAAGAGCCACTAGATGGCACTCTAACTTTTAAACAATTCTGGTTTCATTAAGTTAGAGGCAAAGATTATAAAGTGCCATCTAGTGGTCTTTTTCAAATGAAGACACTGTATGAGGCCTCAATAACCGATCACTACAACAGAGTGTTAACAACAAAATGTAATGAACCATCAATTTATTTTATAGTTTTTATGCTAGTAATCTGGGAAGAAAAAAAAAAACAGTGACAAGAATCCCTCCTTGTATCAACTGTCTAGATAAGGAGTTGTTGACAACTTGCTTTTCAATGGTTGTTTTCTCCTTGGAATCATCACACAATGAATACTGTGATTGTTCCGTTTCATTGTAAGTTGTCGCTGAATGGCTGAGTGAGTCACACGAGTACCGTTGCTTTTCTTCAAACAATGGTTTTACAATCAAATACGTATAAAGTGACTAACACGCATGAAGAAAATATGGAGCACCTAAAAGCACTGACATGTCAGTCATAGCTAGTGATGTAAACGTATCTAAAATAATATGATCATTATATTTGTTCAATTTCATTTTATTGCTGATCTGAGTATAAAGAAGTCCTTGTCCTTGAAATAATTCCAGAAAATGTAACATTTGGAAAATAAAAACAGCAAAAGCAACAGTTAGAATTAGGGACAATTTGTTTTAATATAAAACATGATTTTGACAAAGAAAATCTTGCACTAAATACACATTGCCTTGTACTGCTTCCAGCCATTGACAATGTTTTTTTTATAGTTATACTTCCCCATATGGCCTAAAAGAAACCTTCCCATTCCAACATGAGCCATAAAATGTATGAATGTTATTCATTTTAATAAGGATTGGAACCCTGAATACAAATGCACTTAAACCGTTTGCACTTTTGTCATACTTTAGAGACTTTATGTCTAGAGCATCTACTTCAGTTGTCAAGGACAGACACATGTAGGCAAGTGCAGTTTTTATTTTCATACAGACGTGTGCTAAATTGTGTTTCATTCCTTCATTCATTCATTCCTTTATTCCCTTAATGTGGTGTGGTCTGACTTAAGCCAAAATTCTAGTCCATCGTCGACCACATAAAGCCAGACAACCACTCGCTGACAATTTTGAGTAACCAATTAATCTCTGTTTGTTCACCGACTGTGGGAGGAGACTGTCTTCTCCGTGGCCCGACCTCATGCATTTTCATTATCACCTTACATCTCATGCAAGTGAGAGGAGCTGTGTAGGCACAGAAGCAATTTATGCTTTGAATACAGACAAAGCAGATCCCGTTGACTTGTCAACCTGGATGCGTTTATAACTTCACGTACACAACAACCATACGATAACATTTGAGTTTGTCGTCATCTCCATAATCTTTGTGCCTCTAGCAAGGTTGTGCCTTTTCTTTGTTGTTAAAATGATATTCTAATATTTTTGTTCTTTTATACCCGACATAAAAAGGCCCTGCCTTATTAAGGAACGTTTGGAAACTGTATTTGACTTGTGTATAATAAACGTGAAGTACTTTTCTTCAAAAAAAAAGTTGGTAGTATAGATAATTTAAAAGGCTAGCTCATGCTAAAAATAGAGGCTATGTTGGTTTCAAAATAAATGTTTTTGTTCACTCATGTTTCACCCCTGCCAGTGGGTCAAGGCAAGAGTCTGGTTCTGCTAGAGGTTTCTGCTAAACGTCTTTCCTCGCCACTGCCCCTCATTTTGATTTGCTTGGAGCAGTTTATTCCCTTATTTAAAGGTTAATTAAATTAAAAAAAAGTTTATTGAATTGAACTTTATTCATAGGGGGTGTGGATTTCAAATTTTTGCTATGATACAATTCAGGGCCATTCTGTACTCTTGATCAGTGAATAACTCTAAATAAAATACAATAATGAAAAAAACATTTTCCAATAAATCAGCTTAAGTACCTTGAATTTCATATGACAATGATATGCACTATGTTGTTTATTTTATTAGGGTTTTAAAAGTTCGGGTAATCAGATATACCTTCACGCATACGGTATAAAGCATCTTCCTTGTTGATAATTGGATTAGATGGATGGATGGATATCATTGATAGATACATAGATGGATACTATCAATGGATCCATACGATCGACAGACAGATACCTACCATCAATAGACAGATACATAGGATCGTCAAATGCATAGGTGAAATAAAAAATGTTTTTCCTACAAGCGTTTGTTTTTTTCGGTAGACCAGAAATATGTGGTTATCGACTCAATATCTTGCGTTTGTATCCGGTTTATTGCACCTCTGTTCATCACAAATGTTATTTTCTCTTTTTTCTTAACCAAATTCTTAGTTGACTACGCACAACAGCAAAAATATTCCATGACTCAGACTGGAGATATAACCGACAATATCGGGACATCGTATCCCTCAAGTGAGAGGGTCTCACTGAAAACACAGACACATAAATAATTGATAGAAAGCTGGCATCATACAGTGGGTCTGAGTAGAGAGCTGCAAGAAGGATTTCACGAGGCAAAGAGGACTTGAATTCAGATCATTTGTTCTCTTCTACTACAATGGTCAGGTGATTTGCCAAGCAAGTCTAATAGGCCATTATAAAGAAGAAAAAAAAAGTGTAGTCCTTCTACAAATGGTGTTAAAGTATAGGATCTTATGTTATGAGTCACACAAAAAGAAATGACATTGTTTCATATGAAACCGATGGTTGAGACCTTGCTGCACAGAAGTAAAAGAAGAATAATACATTTTATTGATTAGGATTGTCTGAAATGTGGTTATTTTGTGGGGAAAAGCCTGAATCAGCCTCAGTCTGATGTTTGTTTCGGTCAAATTTATTCATTTTCGTAAAACAAAAACCATATGAGACTATCTTGTTGGACCATGACTCCCGTCGACTCAGCATTATAATTACAAAATTAACATTTGTTTTTAACCCTGTCATGCTATTCAATTTTTGCCGTTTTTTCTTGAAACATGTTAAACATAATGCCTCTTTTTCCAGGTATGTTGTTTCGGGACTGTACAGTAGAAGTAGACAGTGAAACAGGAATCCTACTAGTAACACATATTGAGGCTTTAATTGGAAGTTTCTACACCAGCAGTTACTATTAAGATACAACTACAGATGGTTCTGAATACTCCAAAAGATACAGTAAAATGCTGTTGAAGGAAGGTCCTAACCAAGATAGGCACTGTATAGTTTGTCTATTAATATATATATATATACATTTGCACATCAGTTCGGGGGCAATTTTATCAGGGAAGCTGTGGGGAATGGGTAAAGAATTTACTTTTTTTTTTAATCTGGTTGTATTTGCTTTTCATTTTTGGAATCTCCCTGTATGGGAGGAGGGGGAAAAGAACATGTCCACTTACTTAAAGACAATGATCTCAATTCAGATGACAATGAGATATGTAGGGGTCAAATTGAAGGGACTGCAACTCACTACCCATCATGATTTTCAAACCTACAGTGCTCTTAGACTTAATATTTTAAGTAATGAGAATATACTGCGCAATGTACACTCAAACGGCAAGAAAATTGAGTGTGAGTCGATGGTCACTTGCCACCCTTAAGGGCTGCCATCTTAGTGACGTAGATGACGCTTACATTTCTCTGGAAAACACTTATTTCACCACAAAACAACAATAATAATAATAATAATAACACAACGAAACACAACTTAATAACTTCGATCCAACAGCAGATTGCAATCAGCGTAAAAACTAGAAGAAGCTGTAGAGTCAGTTAGGATAAGTGTGTAGCGGCAGTGTTTGATTTGAGACAGTACTACCCTGACAAAATGTGCGCACTGCGCAAGTAAGTGCTGTCTTTCAGTGTAATGTAAAGTAGTGCCCTAAAGAAGGGCAACAATTTTAAACACAGCCCCAATGAGTCAGAATCACCTGTTGGAATTCTTACCGGGTATTATAGAACTGCAACAGAACAGCGTTAGAAGGGAGTCAATGGGACAGATTCGAGTCCCTCATTAAATGAACGAGTCAACTTTTGATCCTGATCTTCTGAGCAAGCGGCGACAACAGATTAGCTTGGATGGCTTTTTTTTTTTCCCCCTCAGAGTTTGTCTTTTTCTTTTCAATTAATGTTGAGGCTGAGGACTCACTGCAACTTTCCTTATCTGCCTCACAAACGCTTGAATTTCACGCTCAATATTACTCACCACGTCTCTACTTTAACACATCTGAATCATACACGCCACTATAGTTACCTTTAATGTCTCTCACGTCTCTTATTTGCAGCGACTGGACACAGCGTATTATTTGACTCGCGTGGAATATTAAGCTTAAATGATATTGATAATCTCTCTGCCGTTGAAGACAGGAAGTCTAAAATTACAAGCGAACGATGCATTAGAACGCAGATGATTAGCTGTGTAAAGTTACCCGAGCAAGGATGAGGGGAAAAAAAAAAAAGAACCTTAGCGGTCACACTTCCCTGGTCGTATTTGCCGGCGCACACTAATTAACTGACCCGACTAAGGAAACAACTTCGGGGAAGAATGTTTTGGGTGTCAAGGTCTAAGTCTGCGTTTCAGTCATAACACTAATTCATTAAAGCAATTAAATAAATAAAAGACTTGGCATTATTCTGGATGGTTACAATTGTGCGAGGTACAAATCCACAGTGTAAACAGAGTATCCGTCAAAAGGTATACAATTACTAGATGCATTTAAAGAAGTGAATCTTGCTTTACTTCTTGTTGTTGTGCGCTCAAGGTAATCAAATCGTCATAAATTATAAACGTACACACACACACAAACGCACACCAAGTAGAATCTAACGTTCCAAAGTTGAACTACTTAATATACAAACGCAATGCGATGTGTGAACTAATGAGGCTTCATCGGCGAACATATGGCGTTTCAAAACAACGACACCGTCAATGATTCTAGACTTTGATATACGGTGCTGAATCAAGAAGAAGTAATTAGTTTTTCAAAATCTCGAAAGCAGTGAAAACATAAAAACAACATGAAGAAAACGGCTAGTGAAAATACGTGAAAAGTTTAGCGAAAAAAGTACTTCTAATAAATACCCAAATTTAAATGCGCCGTTTTTTAATTCAATGCATTATTTGTCGTGGTTCTAGGCAAAACATTTTATATTATTTGTGTGTTTTTTTTAACTTGTTCCAGATTAAACTTGAAAAAATGTCAATGTTGTAAAATACTCATTTGTTTTACTATCATTACATGATAGACTGAGCTGACGTTTCCAATCTCACCATCTTTTGTTTGTCCACAACTGAAATGCATGAAGGTGACAGTCACACTTATCACCGGCATACGACATTCCAGATTACCTCTTTACGTCTTTGGTAAGTCTCAGTCCTGCTGATATTTTGTCTTGTATATTGACATTTGAATAGAGGAATCAAACTGTAAAGTCAAACTACTTGTTACGTTCGGTATTTTTCAAGTCCACCTCTTGTTCAGGTTCTAAAGGACACAAGGACTACTCAAATATTCCACTTAATCACTTATTTTTTCTTTCTGCTTCTCAGTATTTTAGGTTGTTTGTCCATTTAAAGACAGATAAACAAAAAAAACATTTTAATTATTCATTTAAATTAAACATTTTTCATGAATTTTAACTGAATTTAAACATTTAAACATTCTAAATTTATTTTAAATTAACTTAAACATTCAAACATTTTGAATTCATTCAAACAACGAAACATTTTAAATTAATTTAAACATCTTAATTAAATATTTTAAATGAATTAATAAGCACTAAATCTAAGTTCATGAATATTCAAAAATATTTTTAGTAAAGCGCTGATATTTAATGTTGTACATTCTTTTTTATCTTTTACCTTTAATTTTCCAAACTCATGTGAAATGTTATTTTAGCAAACCCATTTATGACAAAATCAATACAGTAAAAGCTGCAATTTGTTTCTTAACTTATATTAACCGCAGTTAACCATACATTTGAACATCTCAGAAGCATTTCAAACACAATGAAAGTAACTAAAACATTTCACCTACCATTGGCGTCTTTGGACTGAACTCATTGTTCACTTGGAGCTTCTTCTCTCTCCGACTGACTGAGAACCTCCATGATGTCACAGTTCACAGGTGATCCACATTAGTGCCAATCACTGAAGCCGCTGGTTTTCTTCTGCTGGTGCATTCTGGGAAGTGTGGTTCTTTGACACATCCTGAGATTCTGCTGAACAGTATTTCTACTTCATTTCATTTTAATTTTGCAATGAATCTAAGAAAAATATATCCTGATAGAGAAGCACGAGAGGATCTATTGAACCAAGCAATTTCATCGACACCAAATTATTTAATGGAATAGAATTGGAACCTTTGGAGGTTGTAGACACTAAGGAAGTAGATCAGTGCCATCAGAATATTGAATTGTAGAATTGACCATTTCAAATCTTGGACATTTTATTTATAAATATATATATATATGTATTATTTGTTTTAAATAATAACATTATAAAAAGTTGTATATTGAAATTTGAATTCGTTTTTAATGAATACATTTTTTTTAAATTATTTTTACATTGAAGGGTGGATTTTTATTTTTAAATAATTAAATTGATTGACTTATTTTAATGATTCATGTAATATTTTACACACGGTCTGAGTTTCTAATCCCAATAATTAAAAAAAAAAATTCTAAATTCTATATTGCCTTTATTCATAATTCAATTACAAAATATTGCTCTTGAAGTACCACCAGAGGAAAAAAAAAAAGGTAGTACGAAGCTACTTCCAGCTAGTAATATAACACACCTATGGTCAGAGAAACCATGGTGTATTCCGGAACAACTGTTTCTAAATTTTGCCTTAGTTCTTTAACTTATAAAAAAAATATAACTAAAAAGGATCCTTAAACTTCGATCCTTAAAACAATTCAAGTGTGTAAAACGTTTAAACATATAGGTCTATAGTTTCGGCAGCACAATTGTGTTTAATTCAATGCCTTCTTGATAAATGTACATACTTTGATACAAGATTCAAGATTTTTATTTTGTCCCGTAGGGCAATTGGTTTTGGGTCACTTTTTCTCTGTAGATCAGTAACATTAATTGGTCAATGTATCACGATACAGTGTTTTAATTTTGAATGATCTCTTTTTAAATCTTTGGTTGTGACCTACTAAGTCAATAAAATATGGTATAATTTTTAAAGCAAAGGGTGCCATCTAGTGGCCTTTAAAAAGCAAGACAATATATCATGATACAGTATCTTAAGTACGAAACAGTTTCATGACGTGTCATCAACCCATCACTAACTGCCAGCCCAAACGATTTATGCTTGCCAATCAATTCTGTAAATGTGAATGGGATTCGCCCAAATTGTTGCATCAAAATGTAATTTCAATCATTTTTATCTGACCATCAATACACATTGAATTGGGGCTGATACTTTTTGTCCACATCTCACTGGAGCAAAAGAAAAAAAAGCACCGCATTGACATTCCCATCCTCGAAGCGAAGGGTTCCACCTGTTGCTCTGAGAGGTCATGGGTTTGGCGGCGGCCTGTGGACCGAATCGTGTTCAATGCAAGCGTTTACGTTATCGTGATTCCTCTCTTCCAGGGACTTAAGGCCGCGGCTCCCGACTCCATTACTCCGACTCTTGCTACGATTTACAGCAAGTGTTGTTCTGCACAGCCACTGCCCCACGCTTCGGCTGCCGCTAAGCACTATAAGCAGGTCGAGCGGGGTCAAGAGTCTGTGCCTGACCTATATCCAGGAAGATTCACAGTAATCCCCACGGGACCAGAGTGCGAAAGCGTTTCGCTGTAAAAAGCAGCCGAGGAGCTTTTAATGACCTTTGTATGTAAAATACACCATAGATGTTGTGACAGCTTACCGATGTAGCTGGATATTAACCTGAGACTGCAGACGTAACCTTCCACTCCTGTGAGGTGAACATTCAGAACGGTCAGGTTTCCCGTCAGTTATGTAGTTCTCTCAACTAAATTCTTCTTGTTTTATATTAAAAAAGTAAGTGTATTTGTTCCCTCATGAAGTTATATGAGTAGTAACTTAAAATGTAAAATAATAATAAAGAATATATACTATTTTATTCCTATTTTATTTATATTTTTATTTTATTATCTTTTTATGTAATGAACTCTTTTTTATTTATTTTGTAAATGTATTTAATTCAAATCGTTTATTTAGTTTTAGTCTTATTCACTTTCTTTTCATTTCATATTTATTTTTTTTACATGATTTTGGAAACTGGAAATATTCAGGGTTTGCAGGTATTGATTCAAATACTTTATTTGTTTCTTTAAAAGTGAACTATTAGTGGAAAGGAATATTGAACACTTGACTTTTGCTTCCTATGCTTATGTTTTAAACTATCAGAATATGTTCATTCATTGGGGAAATATGTACTGTAGTAATTTTATTTTTGTCTCATGAAGTTAAATAAATATATATATATGGTATTTTGGCTACTATTCATATACAATTATTTTTTGATCAATTTATCTTCATTATTTTTGTTTAAACTCTTTTATGTAATTTGTTCCATTAGTATTATTATTGTAAATCTAAATTAGATGTTTTGTATTGTGTATTGTACTGTTTGCTTTAAGTGTAGAGAGGTTAAACATAATTTCATTTGATAGCACTGACAACAATGTTTGTTGACAATAAAAAGTTTTAGTTCCATTTTTTTTTAATTCTGCTGACTAAATGCTGTATATTTGAGTTATTATCCTTAATTAACAGTTAGTTTTTAAAACACAGATTCCATAATCAAAATTTTATACAATTTTGAAAACTATAAATATTCACCACCCCTAGAAGGCATTTCAAATATTGATTCACAGACGTTGTTTCTTTTTCTTTAAAAGTGAAATAGCTGTGGAGGGTAATATAAGAAACTAATCTTCATAATGGCCTCATGCTGTTGTAGTACTTCTAATCAAAGTAAATTGTTAAAATGATATTTTAAACAAATTGCTTATGTTGTATAAACCACTCGTGTCAATTAGTTTGTCTTACTCTTAGGTTATAATAAAACAATATATAATGTGATATGATAATACCTTTATTCACATATCGGAAATGCATAAGGAATCAATAATTATTGTTTAATACAATTCGGGAAACTGGAAATATTCACCACCCCCAGTGGGCATTGCATGTATTGATTCACAGGTGTTATTTTTTTTTATTTAAAGGGCTACTAATGTGAAAACGTAACTCTCCTGACTCACTCACATGTTTCAAATGTTGAAGTCCCTCATCATGACCATGTTTTGAACTTCATGAAGTCTAAAATCTGGGCGAACAAGAGGTTATGAGAGCAGAGTCCATAATGACGTAATAATGGCTTCACTCCACCTCCATCACGGCCCGCTTTGTTTATACAACGAGTGCATTGGACGTGGATCCTTCCAGGATTAATTAAAACTCCTTTTTATGACCAATCACAGCAGAGTGGGCGTGGTTACGGTAAACTACATTTAATCTCCAGAAAAAACAAGCGTTTAGTTTGCAGAGCTGAAGATCCTTTTCTAATTTAAACATTGTATTGTGTATTGTAGTGTTTTTTACCAGCAGTTTAGAGACTATAAACCATATATTTACTGCACAGCCCTGCAATAATGTTGTTCTTTGACAATGATGAGATTGGGTTATTATCCTTTATTAGCAGTTGGTATTCAAATCTCGGAGTCAATAATTATAATTTTATACAATTTTGGAACGTGGAAAGATTCAGCACCACTAGAAGCCATTTCAAAAATTGATATACAGACATGATTTTCTTCTTTAAAAGTGAATTAGTTGAAATGAAAATTAGTTTCTCTTAATCTTGGGTTGTAATATCAGTATATATTATGATATGATATACCTATATTCTTTCAATATTGGGAATATATACTTTATTGTCAACTAATGTGTTGATTTAAGTGTGTCTTAAATAGATCTTGGACTCTATTGTACTCATCAGTATGTGTCTGTTTGTACAAAACTCTCTTTTAATTGAAATAGTTACATTAAAAAAAATGTGCTTTGGACCTGGTTTGTCACTGTGCGTCATCAATCCCCGAAGTCTCCACCTACAAGGGACTCGTTGTATAATCAAAGCGGTGCGTGATGACAGCTGGCTGGAGGAGGAGTGAAGCCATCATTATTTCATAATGGGCTTCACTCTCATAACCTCTCATTCGCTGAGATTACAGACGAAGGAGGACTTTATAAAGTAATAAGTTCAAAACATGGTCATGATGAGGGACTTACTGCATTTTGCAGAGGAACACGTCAACATTTGAAAAACGTGAGCCAGTCAGAGAAGTTTTAACGATACTTGTCGTTTCTCGTTTTTACTCCTTAAGTGAGTTGTTTCTTAAAGAAAGAGATGTTCGGTAGTTTGGCTCCTGACTGGTCTTATCATGGTTAATAAACAGTTGGTATTTGAGTCATGTAGCCAGTAATCATAACCTAATAAAACTTGGGAAACTAGATGGATTCACCACCCCTAGAGGGCATTGTATATGTCGATCCACAGATGTTGTTTTCGTTCTAGAAAAGTGAACTAGTCGTGGAGGTAAATATAGAGAACTTCACTGGAGATCGGCCTCTCACTCCCAACGCTGTCTAAGTAGCTCTATTCGAGCCGCACTCCGAGGGAGCGGGAGACTGCATTAACACGGCGTAATGTGGGCTTTAATGACGGTTCTGTCAAGTGAAACCTTCGTGATGTGGCCAAAAAAAAAAAAAATGTTGCAGAATCAATTTAAAGTGACAAAACCAAGGACTGAAGAAGAAGCAGCGCGAGAACGACACACTGCTGTTGACAACGTTGACAATGACAATGTTATTCCTCCTAACCTGTTCAGATGTCACTTCACAGCGTCTCTCTGTAGAGACGCAATATAACCTATCAAAAAGGTGTCTCATGTGGTTGACAAGCTCCTTTTTTAACGTCTTCCAAAAATATCTTGGAGTCTACAGATCCTTTGTTTCCAGCTGTTGATGTTGTCTTATCCGTTTGCTTTTGTAGACATCTGTGAGGGATTGACCTATCTATCTCTGGTTCTTTTGACAGTTTTTATTTATTTATTTGCTCGTTCCTCCGCAAGCAGCAGCGCTTTACACGTTTTGAGGATTTATTAAAACACAATTTAGGTTTTCCTAAAATATCACATGAAATAAAATGCATTTTTATTCATTTTTCATCCATTTTTCTCTTTTTAATTATGTAATTTTCTCTTTAATTCTCATTTAATTGTTATTATAACAATAGTTATAATTAAAATTTAAACAAATTGCATATGTTTTATCAGTCATCAGATTAGTTTAACTCTTGTGTTATAATAAACAGAATACAAATATATATAATACCTTTAACCTTCCAACATTGGAGGAAATATGTGCTTCATTTTTTTCTTTCTTTTTTTTTTCTCTTATTAAGTTATTTGAGTTGTTACTCAAAATTGATTTTATTTTAAAAGTTACCTAATTTGGGTACAATTCCTGTACTATCATATTCCTATTTTATTATATTATCTATTTTCTTTATGTATTTACTATTCAACTTGTTTTGTACTTGTATTTAATCGAAGTTTTTAATGTTCTTTGCTTTTGTTTTTTTAATTCATAATCATTTTTTTTTACTGTAGGTTATTTGAGTCGTTATTGAAAAAAAGAAGAAGTAATTGCGCTACTATTGTTTACATTCTATTCCCATTTTATTTGTTAATATTTACTTTTTATATTTATTTACTCATTTGTTTATTTCATATTGTGTGTTTTTGTGTTCCTGCAATTGGTATTGTCCCTTATTCTCTCTTCCTAATCCCTTTAGTTAAAATAAAACAGTTATATCAAATAACAATAAAACATTTTCTAATTATTTAAAAAAGAAAAAAACTATTAAATCTGAACTGAATTGAGTAAACAAGTTGATATATTTTAAGCCCTGCAACTGATTTCCCGCAGACTAGTATATGAACATTTTTTGGGGGGGTTCAATTTTTGGCACCACAAAGAATGGGATTAAAAATCATGGTTCAATAATTCCCCTTTATTTTGTACAGAATCCCAAAGCCTGCTGCCATGTTTTCATGACTTCAACTATTACCTGCTCCAATCATGTGTCAATTCCAGAAAGAAAAAAAACAAACAAGAAATAAATAAGCCTCTGGATTTGCTTTAAATCCTTCCTGGAGTGTTTGTGAAATGTTTTTGGTCAATTGAATCACGGGAGTTCTGCCCAGTGGACACATATTCAAAGTGTGATCAGTAAAGGATTCACTTTTTTGTTATTAGACGGAAGCGTAATTAAAGAAGAGTTCCTGGATGAATGAACAGCGTAAAAATAAACATAATCGAAGCAGCAGCCGTGAAATAAACCATCGCATTTTTTTTTTCTGATAAACTCATGACACTTAATATACATGAATAATGCATTTGTGAGGCAGATAAGGGAGTGTTGTCATTTCTCTCTGCTGCTGCCGCCGCTCGGCTGTTTACCTGCTTGTTGCTGTGTTTGGTCACTTATTTGTTGTACAGAGCCGAGCACCACAGCGGGCTTTGTGACTCACCAAATGTTCTACGGACGCACTGCTGGATACTGAATATAATTACCTAAAAATATACTAAATTAATATAATATATTATGATTCCAAGACTCTGTTCATATCCTTCATCCCCGGGGAAATAAAAAAAATACAAATAAAAAGTGGAATATCCAAAAGTTAGTGTAGAAGATAAGGGTCAGTGGAAGAAAAACAACTTTTAATTTGACTTTATTCATTCTGAAGTAACTTTGCTAAGTAACTAAGATTTTATCTCAGTATGTATTCATGTATTAATACAGACAGACAGACAGACAGACAGACAGACAGACGGATAGACGGATAGACGGATAGACGGATAGACGGATAGACGGATAGACGGATAGACGGATAGACGGATAGACGGATAGACGGATAGATGGATAGATGGATAGATGGATAGATGGATAGATGGATAGATGGATAGATGGATAGATGGATAGATGGATAGATGGATAGATGGATAGATGGATAGATGGATAGATGGATAGATGGATAGATGGATAGATGGATAGATGGATAGATGGATAGATGGATAGATGGATAGATGGATAGATGGATAGATGGATAGATAGATAGATAGATAGATAGATAGATAGATAGATAGATAGATAGATAGATAGATAGATAGATAGATAGATAGATAGATAGATAGATAGATAGATAGATAGATAGATAGATAGATAGATGGATAGATGGATAGATGGATAGATGGATAGATGGATAGATGGATAGATGGATAGATGGATAGATGGATAGATAGATATATAGATATATAGATAGACAGATAGACAGATAGATAGATAGATAGATAGATAGATAGATAGATAGATAGATAGATAGATAGATAGATAGATAGATAGATAGATAGATAGATAGATAGATAGATAGATAGATAGATAGATAGATAGATAGATAGATAGATAGATAGATAGATAGATAGATAGATAGATAGATAGATAGATAGATGGATAGATGGATAGATGGATAGATGGATAGATAGATATATAGATATATAGATATATAGATAGACAGATAGACAGATAGATAGATAGATAGATAGATAGATAGATAGATAGATAGATAGATAGATAGATAGATAGATGTCCAAAGGGTAGAATTCAGACGTTAAATAATTCTGAGATAGTCAGAATTTTGAGTTTAAAGTGAGAATTGCGAGGTTAAAGACCGAATTCTCGAATTAAAGAGAGAACTCTGAATCCAACTTGCAAAATGTAGAATCCTGACAGTAAAGAATATTGAAATTGAAGTCTGAATACTGTCATTAAAAAAATAAAAATTATGAGATCAAAGTCTGAATTATGAGTTTAAACTGGGAATTCTGAGATTAAAAAGATAACTCGTAAATCAACGGGAAAAACCTAGAATCCTGAAATTAAAGAATATTGATATTAAGTCAGAATTCTGACATTAAAATCTAAATTTTGAAATTAAAATCTGAGTTATGAGTTTAAAGGGAGAATTCTGGGGATAAAGTGAGAGCACTGAATCCAACCTGCAAAATGTAGAATCCTGACATTAAAGAATATTGAGATTAAAGTCTGAATACTGACATTACAAACAAATAAAAATCATGAGATTAAAGTCTGAATTATGAGTTTAAACTGTAAATTCTGATATTACATAGCTAACTCGTAACGTGAAAAATGTAGAATATTGAGATTAAAGTCTGAATTCGATGATTTAAATCACAATTATGAAATACAAGTCTGAGACATTAAAGTGATAACTCTGACTCCAATGAGGAAAATTCAGTGTAAATAAATAAAATAGTATAAACACTGTAATTTAAAGGGAACATTTCTATAATAAAACACTTGAGATTCCAGTGAAACTTTGAATTGGGAATTAGCACTTTCTTTTTTTTGACTGGCCTCAATACTTTTGTGTTACAAAGAGAGTGATGAAAATAGAAGGGAAAAAGTTGATAAAATGCAAATTAAAAAAGGGGAAAATAAAATATTGGATTGACATCAGTCAGTGTCAAGTGTGGTTCTGGCTTTTTGGTTGTTATTTATTATTTAATTCAATTAAGAAAACAATGGTTTAATTACTGCAGAATAACTTTCTTTTAACCAATTCACTAGAACAAAACACCTTCCAAATGTTGATGATCTTATCTTGAGCATCATTTTTTATGGAACGTCTTTTAGTGCTGGCCATTTAAGGGCGGAGGTGGTAAGCAAGGGGGTGGATCATGAACGATAGATCAGTGGAAGCACATATTTTGATGACCAATATAAATTCAATTTAATTTCTCCTCAAAGTATTTGAAAAAAATGTAATTTAAAAGTAGCAGCACCCCTTCCTCGGGATGTTCCATTTAAGAAACTGTTTAACGCAGAACCGATCATGCGCAGAATTGGAGTGCTTAATTATCCATTTTATACTCAGTTTACACATGATTAAATAATATATTACTACAGCCGACAATGATTATGCACATTAAGCTCAAAATCATGAGCTAATGGTGTAACACAGAAACGAAAGGCCTGTGAACATCCAGACATTAGAAAGAGTCGGGTGCCTTTAACTGTGGCTTCCTGCCTGCACAAAAAAAAAAAATTCAGACCACTTGAAATTAACATCAGAAGATCTTGTCCTGAATGTGGCTGAATGCTTAAAAGAAAATTCCTGGTGCACCCTGGGGCCGTGCACTTGCGAAAACTTTTGTTTTCTAAGTCGAAGGTACCGAACACAGGTCCTGGGACTTCCACTTCAAACCCTGGGATTCTTCCTCTCAACATTCTGGAGCGTTCCGACTCAGAAATGAGGCCCTGGTCCCCGCATGACCGGAATACTAGTTCATCCTAATGAGCCAGGGTCTGAAAAGAATGTCATCCCCTGTTGTCGCACGAATCCCGACATATAAAAAATGTAAGCAAGCGACTCTCAAAAACCCGAAAAAAAACCCTGATCAACACTCATAAACAAACGCTGTCGTGTATTTCTCTTTTCCCTGAAGTGATTTTATTACAAAGTTCATGAGGACAATATTACAAGAAAAGTTGTCAACATGCGAAAAAACGGAACAAAGCAGAAACACAGGAGTTTTTAACAAACCGGTAAGATAGGACGATCCACTGTTCACAACAAACATAAAATCTTATAAAGTCCTCAGGAGGTGGGAGCCGGTGAATGACTACAGTGCAGGCATAGAACGGCCACATTCACACTGACTCAGCAAAGGTCAATCCAACCAAGGCAAGATGTGCACATCTCAAGGAAAACAATTTACATTTTTATATGCCATCGGCTTTTCTCAGAACTGTCAAAAAAGCGTCACTCGTATGTACATAAAACTGTACAAAAACATGGCATCACAAGCATTTTTTTATCCTATATAAATATAGCAACAGTAAGGATAACAACTAGATTCTCTGTTGTAAAGACATATTTTCAAGGCAATTGTCTTTTTGTTCTATAACTGTGAAAAAAGATGAAGCGTGAGGTTAATTTCGTTTCAGGTAAGAGGGGCTTTTTCGTTTATATTCCAGCACTGACAGTCGAGGAAGTAAAAAGGAACTCAAAGACGGTAAAGAATTTTTTACCAATCTTCTTTGGAATTCATGCTAATATCACGCCTTGCTTCATCGCAGGGTTGTGGAGATATATGTACACTACGGTCACGACTGGATTTCTGAAGAGCAGTACAAATAGTTTGGAGAAAAAAAAAAAAAGAAAAGAAAAAAATCCTTTTGCCAATTTTCAGTACAATAGTTTCGTCCATCTGTCCACAGAAATGATCACTGTACGATATACACTACAGAGGCAAAATATACTCAAGTGATTCCAACATTAAAACCAATGTTTATTACAAATTAAACATATTCAACAAACTTTTTTTTTTTTTTTTCTTCCAGTGTGTGTTTGTGGTGCAGGTGCTTCAAAGAAAGTCCTCTCGACGAACAGTTCACTCAGTTCCAAACAAGAGTCAGGCCGTGGATTTTGTTTTTTTTTTCCGAGATGAAACAAACGGTGTTAAAAAGGTCCTACAGGTTGAGGTTTCAAAGTTTTCCTTTTATAGCGATGAAACTCACAGCAAGATGTTTACTTCAAGAGCGATCTTAAGATGGACTACAGCGATCAGAGTTCTTAGTCAGGGAATCCGGGTAGGATTAGATCCTAAAGATAACGTCGATCCGGAAGCGGCCGTGGATTCCAAATTGAGTCAAAGCATTTTTTAAATATTAGATAAAGACTGGGGCTGTGTGGCTTTATCACTCATTACTATCATTAATTCCAGGTCAGTGATTTTTTTTTTTACCCGCCGCTTTCGTTATTTTTTGACAAGCGGCGATCCGCGGCTCTGAGAGGGGACGCTTCGGGGAGCCGTGGAGGTTTAATCACAGTGTATCATGGCTGTTGTTTGAATTTGATTCCAGTCGCTAAATGGCTTTGAAAGCGGTATAATGTGCTTTCTCCCCCTCAAGGCAGGATAATCGCCCACCTTATTTAATCACGGCCATGTCTGCTAATTTCCATATGTTTTCACTTTAATTATTCCGAAACGCCGTTTTAAATGGCAGCGTGATGAGGTAAGTGCTGATAATAATGCTCTTTTAACCGATTGTATCGCCGTGGGTTTGGATTTGCATTATCTGTTGGGTGCTGTGGTCCCGAGGGGGCTCACATGTGCCCTCGCTCAAGACTCATTACTCACCCTAATTAGGAAGTGTCCATTCTCCACTCTTCCATCTTCACTCAGAGACACAATCTAAGCGCCGGAATACTCGGCAGAGGTGAGAGGTATCTACGAATCTAATCAAATCAATGTTTGAATCAAAGACACGGATTTTCTACGATGTTGTAAGGCAGGCTAGTGTAGTCATTATTAACATCCAATTACGGACTAATGGTGTCCTTCAACGCATCCTTCAGTTTCACTTGGAAAAGATAAATGAAACATGCGGACGTGACCTATTTTCGATCTTTGCTCAATGGCTCAAAAGGATAGAAATGCTTTAGAAGTGATATGATTCTTTTATCTCGTCAATCCACAACTGCGTAACCGGTGCTTGGACAAATAAACAATACTTTTACTTGGAAACTTAAGTGTATTAGATCATCATAAGATGTTTTTTTCATGCTTACTGTGCCAGAAGAAAAGAGGTTTGGATAAAATAATCTTAAGAGGTTTTTTATGGATTTGTATTTGAAATAACCAAATAAAGCCTCAAACTTAAAGTGATGGTTCACCCAAAATTCAAATTTAACTCATTGTCTACTCACCCCAATGTCGACTAAGGGTTGGGATTATTTTCAGAGTAATCTGTTCCTTTTTTTGTATAGGCAAAAATGTGTAAAAAAGTATGTGCAAGTGCTTTCAGACTGCATACAGTTTACACAGAAAGTGTTTGTGATATTCACACAGTACACAGTACTTCCTCTTCTTATCAATTTTTATTATTTAAAAATCTTACTTAATCTTCTTAATATTTTAAGTTTTTGGAGTTTTTTAAGTGGGTAATTTTTGCCCTAAGACAACTGAGCTTCACTCGCTTCATTCAAATGAACAAACATTATAACTCTAAAAAGAAACCTTCCTCGGGCTATTAAATTGTACAATTCTGAGTTCAGGGGCAGGAGTGGAGTAAAAGTATCTGGATGTTCTGTTCTATGTTAATCTTTGTATCCTTTGTCTTTGTTATTTTTCTTTGATCTATGTTCTTTATATTTATCTGTAGACTTAGATTGTACCATCTTGTTCTTTCTCTTTATTTCTCTTTGTTCTTGTTCTTATTTTATTTTGATTATTTTTTATGAAAAATTGCTGTATTTGCTGTGGATAATTTGGAAAAAAAACGATTTCAATCAATAAAGTTCTACCTAACCTAACCAACCTAAACCAATTACTCTGAAATAACCCCAACCCTGAGTTGTCATGAGGGTGAATAGAAAAAGAGTAAAGTTGGAATTTTGGGGGTTTTGCTTTCACAATCCTTAGAAAGTGATTACGCTTAACATGTATATTTGCTTATTTTTAAATGTATTTTCTCAGGGTTCTGTTTAGGAGAACTTTGAATTCAATGAATGTATTTCATTTTCAGGCACTTTCTGACTACAATTTCAGGTGGCGTAGTGTTTTTCTTTAGTTTTTCTCAACCAATTGTACTGTTTTTGGAACATATTATGGGGTAATGGTCTTGGTAAAATGGCGAATTTAAGAAGCAAATACAACCATTTGTAGTTTAAATGGGTGCTTAAGATGATGCGATAATTTGAGGAGAATATATATATAGGTTCTTACTCGGTTATTCTGACGGTTTAAAAGTAGAGACTGTCTTGAACTCTCCACAATCCAGTGGCCTTACTTTCGAACTTTTAGAAGTTCTAGTATAATACTTGGACCACTGTGTCTGACTTGTCTGGTAACAGATGGTTAGATGTTTAGAATTAAAAGTATGTATTTGGAGGATTTATGGAAAATTGCATCAATTCCAGTCAATTTAAGAGTTTAACTCTAAGTAAATTTGGCCGTGTTGGACGAAAATGGTTTTTATCCTCTTAATACTCGGTCCTGCTGTACTTAATTCACCAGAGCCCTCAAAATTCCGAACCCTCTGTTCATGACTCCACAGAAGTTGTGATGGATCATGACGGGAGACCGCGGGGAACGCCAGGGAACGTCGAGTAAAAAGGGCCTGATTGTCATGATGGAGGGACGTGTTTTTTTTTTTTTGACACGATGGTGCGGTTTCACCGACAGCACGGCATTTTAAACGAAAAGCCAATCCCGATCATTCGAGTGAGTAGTCTGCGTTTGACCCGTTGTGACTCTAGGGGAACTGTGGCTAAGACAACCCCCTTTTTTTTTCCCCCCGTGATGAACAATAGGTCACAGTGCTGGGAGTCAGTCGGAACCTAATGTCTGTTTAAATGTTGCCACGCCGCTCTCCACCAGCGGTGGCGGAGCTCCACAGGGAGCAGAGGCAAATGACATTTTACTCTGATCAGGGGTTGTTGGAGGTGTGTGTGATTATGTGGAGCGGATAATTGCTTTCCACAATATTGAGCTTGCTCCTCTGAAGGAGATTCAATCAAAGTTTGAAGCAGCAGCAGAAACAAAAGTTGAATGCGCAAAAAAACTCTGAGGCTTTCATCCATTTTTTTTTTGTTTTTTTTTTTGTTACTTGTGTTTCCGGACATGTAAAAACACACCAGTCAAATGTATTTACAGCACTGTACATTAAGCTAGACCATTTCACTTTGATTGTTAAGTTTTTCTTGCCTTTCTGACTCAAGTGGCTATCCGATCATCTAATAAATCGCACACGAGCACTGATCACATTTTCAAGTTCAAAAGATCACTTCACAGAATAGGACTTGGCTAACTACAACGATAATTAGTCACTAAAGTAGTGGTTACCAACTGCATTTTTAATCAGATCTGTGCCCTTCCAGACTCTACATAAATAAATTAATGAGTGCACCAGTGGTGGAATTTTTAATAAATATGATAATAAATTATTTAAGGAGGAATGACAAAAATGCTAGTGTTCACGCCAAGGATGACTCACAGCCTTGCATTCTACAAAAAAAAAAAAAGGGCATTAACTTGTGGACAGCCTTTATCTGTTGTTGTTGTTCAAGAGGTTCTTGACTTTGTTCGCTGATTAGATGATGGTCCTCCTCACAGATAGATTTCTCTCTTCGGAGTGTGGGCAGTTGGTGAAGTGGGCGGGAACTCAGAGGCGACACTCAGGGGCATCTCCTCTAAGGGGGAGTCCTGGCCGGCATCGTGACCGCTGTTGGAATAGGCACTGCGGGACGGCGGGACGCGGGAGCGTGGCGGCTCCTCGCTGCCCAGCCTGGCACTCCCGTTCGCCAGGCGCCCCAGGCTCCCTCTCTCCTGGTAAGGCACAAAGGTGGAGAGTTTCGGAGGGTTCCTGGTCTTGCGCACCGGGGACGGATGACCGGGCATCCAGCAGGCGTCCGAGTGGCCCAATTCGCTGCACTCGGTGGTGCAGTTTCCGGTCATCGCCACATCGGGGATGGAGCGGATATCTGTGGGGCAGAAGAGGAAATAAAAAAGCCGTCATCAGAAAATGCAACCTACTGATAAACACAATACAAATCATTTAAACAAACACACCCACAAAAAAAGAAAAAGTTCCAGAAAGCCATTAGTGATCAGAAATGGTGTCATCTGAAACACCCCGTGAAACCAACCGCCCCCCCTCTTTGAGGTCTTTGCAGCTGTTGCTAAGCAGTCGGCAGCAGTTGCTATGTAGCTGTTGCTATGCACTGTATAATGAGTGCTTCTGTGTGTGCGCGAGAGAGAAAAAACAGTGTGTCCACTCGCTGATGTGATGCATTCAGGAGATGGCGTGCTGCGTCTTCGTCATCTTTTTTCGAGTATCTAGCAGCAGTTGGTTTTGAAGATACTTCGCTGTTTAGTCGAGACTTTCTTTTTTTTTTTTTACAACGCCACATCAATCGTCACGTCATGCTATATGCGTACTTGAAAATATATTCCGTACCAAATCCTGCCGCAGCAGCCCCTCCATAAACATAACGGACAGACCCCTTTGGGCAAAACGCATTGAATGAGTTATTGATTGACAGCACCGAAATGAGTCCCGTGCCCTTAATTTATCATCCATTTTTGAAATTCAACTGTTCCTAATTAAATAAATGGGCCCATGACCCACTATCCTCATTTTAATGCGCAAGCCCCCAAAATAAGTTGGCCTGAGCTTTCCGTCTAAAGAACAAAAAATAAGTGAAAAGAGTTTGAAAGGGCACGACTTGTTAGAGGGGACGTAAAAAAAAAAAAAACTGCACAGTCGAAGCTCTGTATTTGTTTACCAGAACTGTGCAGCTGGCAGCCAATAGGCTTTTTAATCAGCCCACCTGTTGACAAGATAAACACACAGCAGAGATTAAATGGAAATATACATCAATTCATCTTTGTTATCCCTTCAGACTCTGACGAAGAGGGCCAATCAATGTCTGCAAAAGCAGAGAGCAGACGACCAAGGCCTCAAAGTGTGTGCTGGCGGCAGCCGAATGCGAAGATCTAGTGGATGTAATAAAGACATTAATTCACCGTGGAGTTGCCCGCACCAAGCCCTCTTCAAGCATATTGGTTTGCGGTAGATGTATTCAAATGAAAAAAAAAAAAAAAAGAAAAGAAGGAGCTGAGAGCAGCGGAGACGACGTTCATAAAGACATTGCCGCTTGTGAATGATGCAACAAACACAGGAGCTGACACTTTACAGAGACGGCAGTGGGAGTTAAGATGTGCGTTAAAGGAAAGAGAAAAGAAAAAAAAAAAAGAAAAGGGGGGAAGGTTGACAGAAAGCCTGTGAGATGTACCATCAGTGTTGCACTTGTGACCAGTAGCACAATCATTATCAGACGAAACTCGGGAGGCTAGAACGAAAGTGCGTCTGCCCCACTGGGGATTTAGTCATTCAGGCGTGTTACATTTAATGTACGGCCTCAATGCGCTGCAAGTAACACATTAGAACCTGTTTGTTTTAGCTGGATTGCTTCCAGAATGTGATTTCTTTGATTCCATTCACCCAGAATGGTCATAAATATATATATAAATATATGAGAATAGCTCAGAGATCCTGCACTCATGTCACAACAAAGAAGAAAATACATTGTGCAGATAAAGTGTTATTAGTTGGATATGGTATAGTTGATAACTATATTTCATCCTGTCTTATCTTTTTGTGTAAAATACTGATGCTAAAAAAAATTTGGCTGATTATAACTGAACAGCAGTTCGTGAATTGATTTAAATCAATGGCTAAAAAGGCGAAGTAAGTGGTTGCTTTTTAGTGTTTCGTAAAATTCGTGAATTGAAGTTAAATAAATTCAAGTATTTAGTTTTATTCTTGTAAAATCTATCTGTTTTCGCTTTGACTTTGGTGTCTTTTTTATAACTTTATTGATACTGCACGGTCCCGGGTTTCAATGTTTGTGAAGGTTTCAGCTCAGATCTGGGCAAAGTGCGGCCCGGGGGCCACATGGGGCCATTTGACTGTATTTATGTTGCCCTCGTAATGTCAAAATATGATCATGTATAAATGGTTCTATTGCATTAAAAAATGTATTTTGTATTTATCATTCATTTACATTTTCACATAACACTTATTTTTGTTGCTTGAAGAAATGTTTTGAGAAAAACTCATATATACAAGAATAAAATTGCAGCTTATTTAGCTTAATAAATGTCATGCCCTAATGACGAATGTCAAAAATGCTACAAGATTGGATCAATTGAAAAGCTGATTTGGCGTTTTAAATGTGACTGGACTAAACTAATGAAATGTTCTGATAACATCAATCCAAACGGGCCGGTCCTGTCCCAGTGGCGAACACAATTTGGAGACTCACTCCTTCGGACGCTCTTATATGCACCGCTTGTTGAAAAATGATTAGAACTTAAATGCGATTATCGTCTGCATATAGTGTTATTTTGGGAATTTACCAGATTTCCTGGCCTGAACAAATCCGATCGACGTCAGCGCCAGGATGTTATGCGGATAAAATGGAAGTCAATCCTATTTTAGCAGATTTTCCTTGTGAGTTTCCATCCCATCATTATGACACTGTTGCAAACATTCAAAAAATGACAAATCTAACTAGAGACTATGCTTGTACCGACACCCCAAAAAAAAAAAAAATGAAATGTCCTGGGCAAAATCAAGTCTGATCAGTTTTGACATCAAAGTGTCTTTTTTTTTTCCCAGAGCATAGTGAAAGCATGGAAGAAAAGTGGCAGCAAACAGATGGAGACTTGAGTCTGCTGCTATTGGAATGGTTGCCACAAATTAATTGCTTGCTTGCCACTTCCTCTGCTTGATGTTTGACTGTGTTATCAAAGCATGTTAGCCAAGGCAGCCCATCCGATCAGACGCTTGGCCGGCATCGACAAAATTAAAAAAATGTGTTTATGAATAAGACACCACAGTGGATGCTGCGGAATAGTTTTTTTTTCGGTGGAAATTGTATCGTTAACAAGGAAGTATTTTAACTTTGATCTTTTTAAACTGTTACACCGATTGTAGACGGAAAGTTTTAGTGGACAACAGTTAGTGAAATTCAGCAAAGCAAGTTTTTGTGTGTCTTCAGGAGATTAAAAAAAATCATGATATAGTAAATAACTATAAATAATAAAGTTTCATGAAACAGTGTCTTCATTTTTACAAGGTCACATAACTTTTTTTGTATTAAACTTAATGTAGGCAGTATATTTTTGTTGGTGCTACGTTATTTACTGTGACTATTGTAAGGATCTAAAATAGTGTCAAACATTTTAGTGTTTAAATAAAGAATAATGTAATAGTTAGTCAATTTAAGGATATTATAAAGTGTAACTATTTAAAAAAAAAATGGATTATATAATACTTGATTTCATAAACATTTAAATAAACTGTCGAACATACATGGATATACATATTATTCACAGGCGCTTATTTTTATTTAGGTTGAGGATTTTCTTGAATTTATATAAATACTATTAATAAAGAAATTATATATTTTAAAGATGAATGCAAAGAGAAGACCAAGAAGAAAATTCAGATTTTAAATAAATATAACAAACATTTTTTACTCAGTACGGCTACATTGAAATAGTCAAATGGCATTTTTATTTTGCTCGACTGGAAGTTGTAGTCACCCACTTACACTTACTGGATCAAGGTCGTCAATGAGATTGACCCTTCCTGGTGACCCCCCCATACATTTCACAAGATTCCGAACCTTCTCAATTCTCATGTCAAACTTGGTCAGGGATTTAAGTTGTTGTTTGTTTTTCCTCCCCACATTTTATTTGATCTGTTAAAGCCTGTGATAACACAGCATGTTGATTTTTGCAAACACAATTGAAACATATGAAGGAAGAAGTCTTGTTGTGTTGATGGACACAGTAGTTGGAGTGAAGGTATTTTGTTGATCTACTCTGTCTTTTGTTAGGTTTATCTATTGTATTAGTATTTATTACTGGAAAACTTAAATAATGATAACTTTATATACAGTGAAACGTCTGTATCACGTCCCTCAGCCACATGTTGCCCAGGTCTATATTGACCTCAAATCAAACACTCCCCATTGTTATTTCCTCATTTATTCACGGCCGGCTGCGTTATAGGATTTATGTCTGAACATTGATTGCAAGTCTCACAGAAATGTTCCTTTTGTTTCAAGAGGTAACTAACGTGATGTTTTTTGTCCGACTCGCCTACCTGCACCCCTCAACTCGTCCGATTGAAACTCTGCTGACTGTGTGTTTTCACCAACAATTTCACCGGGAGAAACGTAGTAAGACTACGAGAAAATGCTGAAGTATAGGGTGCACATATTTTTTTATATAGTTTTATACTGTTTTAATACCATTACTTTACTTCTGTCGTTATTCAAATGCAAATTTAAGCTTCCAATTTCTATTTCACAGGTAATCCCAAACACATTGTTCTATTGTTCATGGTGAAATGAATACAAAAAAACAACATCCTTCCATCTATTGTTCCCTCATATCTCATTGTGCCTATAATCCTAAATTGTTTATTGTTAAGCTTTTACTCTCTCAAATGAGCAGCGATCTGTCATATTCATGCATAATTACATTATTATGCTTAAGTGGAAGCGCCTTTTGTTTAGCGGTTCACGAATGAAGTATACTTTTTTTTTTTTTAAATGGAGTGAGGGGGGGATGAAAAAAAAAAAAAAAGAGGTAGCAGATACAGTGTGTGCACACACCCTCATGCATGATGATTGGAGTTGCACTTTCTCGGCTCCCTGAGAGCGGTTTTGTCTGCATGCATCGCTGCGGCCGAATAGACTGTCGGTACAAAAAGATGATCACGGGAGGAGTGTTAAGGGGAAGTGTTCAGGCGCACCCGGCTAAGCACAAACACAGCCATGTAGGCTTCTACTCCAAAAAAAAAAAAAAAAGAAAAAGAAAAAGGATTTTACACTTGATGAAAATCTCTCGCAGCTTTGAGGAGGTTTATGTCACTCCAGTGGAGCTTGTGTACGACTGTGTGTCTGGTGCTACGACTCTATCTGAGGAGGTGTTTGTCAGCAATTGATTCCTATTTTTGAAATTACACGTTCGGGAGGATTTGCGGCGGAGCTTAAAGAAGACGTCGGGGGTAATTGCGACGATGTTTCCCTCAGAAACTGTTTTATTGAGTTCCTTTTCTATTTCTTACCAAATTGATAAATCGTTACGATAACTATGTGGAGCAATCATATCAAACAAAGGTTTCCTCGTGCTGCAACTTTTATTCTCTAACATCCTGCAGGACAAATCTGCTCAAAACACACAATAAATAACCTTAAAATTCAAAGCTATTTAACATGTTTTAGAAAGACAACGGTGTTTTCAAACACTTGACACAATCACGATAATCATAATGATAATCATGATTAATTGTAACTATTGAGAGAATTTAAGCTCATCTAGTTAATTGTAAGGGGGCGGACAGAGGCAGAAGACCCCCATGAAAATGTAAATACGTCCAATTTTGATGAGATATAAACCATTTGTATAACATACTAAGTAAGGATTTCCAGAGTTTTTGCTAATTCTGCTAATTGTAAGGGGGGTGGACAAGGGGGGCAGAAGACCCCTGTGAAAATGTTAATACATCCAATTATGATGAGATATTAACCATATGTATAACATACTAAGTAAGGGGGATTTCCAGAGTTTTTGCTAATTTTGCTAATTGTAAGGCGGCGGATAAGGGGGACAGAAGACCCCCGTGAAAATGTTAATACGTCCAATTATGATGAGATATTAACCATATGTATAACATACTAAGTAAGGGGGATTTCCAGAGTTTTTGCTAATTTTGCTAATTGTAAGGCGGCGGACAAGGGGGACAGAAGACCCCTGTGAAAATTCAAATACGTTACATTTTGATGACATTTGAACCATCGGCAATTATTAAGAATTAAGGAAGATTTCAAGAATTAAAGCTGATTTGCTAATCTTAAGGGGGGAGAGGACCCCCATGAAAATAATAATACGTCCAATTATGACGCGATATTAACCATATGTATAACATCTTAAGTAAGGGGGATTTCCAGAGTTTTTGATAATTTTGCCAATTGTAAGGGGGGAGAAAGACCCCCATGAAAATGCAAATATATCCAGTTTTGAAGAATATTTAATCATATTTATTAAGCACTAAGTGAGGGGGATTTCCATTTATTATATCAAGCAAAAATTGCTTGATAATATAATTGCAAGGGACATGCATAAAACCCCCATGAGAGTTCAAATATGTAAAGTTTTGATGACATTTAAACCATATGTATTATGCACCAAGTAACATGGATTCCCTGAATTTCAGCTCATTTCGCTAATTATAAGAGGGCAGTAAGGGGGGACAGATGACCCAAATGAAAAGTCAAATATATAACATTTTGATTACATTAAAATGATATGTATTACACACCAAGTAAGGGAGATTATCAGAATTTTACCTCATTTTGTAAAGGGGGTGGATGCAGGGCAAAAGACCCTCATGAAAATTCAAATACGTACATTTTGAAAGACATTTGAACCATATGGATTTAATAACAATTAAGTGGGATTTCCATAATTTTAACTAATTTTTACAATTGAAAGGGACGCAAAATGTTACATATTATGTCTTTAACATGCAAAGCTCTTAACACTAACATGAATCTTGTTTTTTTTTGTGATAAGAATGACATGGGGCCCGCCAAAAAACACCAGTCAGACAAGAATTAATATCTACTCTTAATAGTGCTCATCACCATCACCCTCAATATAATAAGCAATGGCAGATAAATAAACCGCCCACATTGCCAAGTCTGACATTTCCTCCAGCGGTGCCAGAGCACTAATAAATCAACCTGAAAGAACATTCAGCTGCGTGCTATTTAAGTTGATAATCACCCTTTTTTTCCACCCAAATTTCATACTGAGGTATTTATTTCAGGGTTGCGCTGACATTTTAAATTGTCAAATGCTCCTACATCCTGTTATTAGGATTCCATTATGCATGTGATTTTTTTTTTTTTTTTGGTCACACAACAGCTGTTCACCGATATAGAGTTCAGATCGTTAATTTAATCGTTTTTTTGACAAGCTTTTTATGACAAAACCACTTTAATTTTAACTGTATTCATGTCAAAAGCTTTTGTCTGCTTATTTAGTGGAAGGCCATTGGCAGTACCTCAAATACTAACCGGACCACTTTAACGAAAATGGCAATTGTTTTCGGGCGGTAATGATAAAGAGTAAGAAGAAGCCAAAAAAGTAGCACACAAAAAAAGCTTGAAGGTGAAATTTCAATTCCAGATTTAAAGGGATAGTTCATTCATTTTTACTACTAGCCATTAGCTCCCTTATGGGTGAGCTGGGGGGCCCCAGGCAAAAGGCGGGGGACACCCTGAACAGGACACCAGTCTGTCATATTGCACACAAAGACATAAAACCTATTCACACACAATGGACTATTTCCCAAAGTTCCCAATTCCTCTGTTTCTTTTTTGACTGTGGGAGGAAACCGGAGTGTTCGGAGTAAACCCACGTTGCAGGTTGGGAATCCATGCCATTACAGGAAGAAGTGCATATGATGGTCCCAACAGGGGCTAACTTTTCTTCGCCCCCCCCCAGCACGTCCATTTTCCATTGCATCTTCGACATAATAAGTCTATATTTTAAGCTTGTTCCAAGCTGTAGCAGAGGGACGTCACAGACTAACAGTTTTTTGGATGTTTTCCAGTGTGTCTTTTCGGACGAAGAAAAAGTAAGCCTCGTTCGGGAACTACAAATTGACACCGATTACTCCGAAAATAAGCCCAGCCCTTAGTCGACATGAGTGAAATTTCAATTTTGGTTCAACTATCCCTTTAAGGTATTTTCTGGACGCTCCACACCAGAAGGTAAATCTGCTCAGCATGGAACAAACCCCTTTAAAGGGTTTTATAGTCTTGGATGTCACGGACGGTGGTTAAATCACATTGTAAATATGCAAGTGGTTGGAAAAGACTGTGTTTTTTTTTTGGACTCTTCTAAACTTCACCTTAAAATCACCTTTTTTACGAAAGTAGATTCCACCTGTTGCTTTTTTTTAAATCAGGTTACGATCCAGTGTGAATTTTTTACTGCTTACCCGTCTAAAAATCACAGTGAATCCTGGAGAAAGTTTCACCGGATGAGCTGAAGCTCCTATGCTGAGAGATACGTGCAAGGGTTGGGTTTACATGCGGCTTGCATCAGGGTGCCAGTGGGAGGTGTTTTTGTCTCAGGCAGGCTTCCTCGTCGTCTGATCCCTTGCCCATAGGCACGGGGAAGCTGCCTCTTCCGGAGACTTTATAGCACAGCTCTCTGTTTGATTGCAAATGCCGCCTCTCCCCACTAGCCCTTTTTCTCAAGCCGTGTGCCCCACAATGATAGACGTCGGACGGACAACATGAAACCCGACAGCTCGTTGAGGGATAAGAGCCGCTATCGTCACGGACGGCACCGGTGACATTAATAGTGTTTTTTTGCGTGGTCCGGTATAACCGTTTTTTTTGTGACAAGAAAGGAAGAGAAAATGTCATGAGAAACAGAAAAGAGTTCTGTTTTTTATTTTTTTGGGAGGGGGGGGGGTAGATGTCATGTTCTGACTATCAATAAAAGTTTGCCATGGTTACCAATAACAGTGTGCCATGCATCATACTTTTAGGTGTCAGACCCGCTTTCTTTCATTAACGTTTTTTTTTGGACATTTTGTTCAATACACACCTCACAGCATGACCAAGAAAATAGAAGAAAAGTGAAGAATGAAATCGGACAGTTCTTTCACTCATTTGTTGGTCGGTCTTTAAATCTATTAGAGAAATAATAAGTGTGTTTTTGTCCAGTATATTTTGCTTCCAATAAATCTCTTACCTTTTATTCTTGAGTCTATGATGACATGACGGCATGTCTGGAGTAAGAAAAAGAGCTTTTATTCGCACGAAACTGCAATTTATAATCGACTTGAACTACAAACAAGTCATCAAGTAATATAATTTTAACAAGTTTCAGCTCTTTGTTGGTATTGATGGGTTGATGAAGCCTCATGAAACAGCCGATGAGGTATCATGACACAGTGTCTTAAATTTTAAAGGCCCTTAGATGGCACTTTTTTTTAAAAATGATGCCATTGAATTAGTAGATTACAGCCAAATATTACACAGCAACTTAGAGTGCCAGCTAGTGGCCATTCAAGTTTGAGACACTGTATCACGATACACTCTTTCTTTTCAACAGCTTTTGAGCTCATTAGAAATGTTTACCCACACCCATCTTTAATTATATTGGGTTCTAAATGACCATCATGAACAGTTGAGAACAAGCTTTCAAAAGTACTACAGAAAAAAACGGATTTATTTAAACGTTTAAAATGTTCTTAAAAGAGGGCTCACTTCAAACACATTTATTATATCTATCTTATCATATATATAAATACAAATACATTAATGTTTGTTAAACTGAGTGGAATGACGGATTGGAGGTGGCGCAATATTATTTATTAAATAAATAACAATAATAATAATGTGTTTAAAGATTTAAAAAATGGTTTAAAATGTGTATGTCGAACCATTTTAAGAATACAAAACATTAAAGGTCTGAGTTAATTTGTAGTACAAAGAGTCATAATAAAAAGGAAATAAAAATGAAATACATAACATTACGCACCTTTACTCAATGCAATAATTCAATGTATTTTGGTAAATACTTCCTTTATAGACACTTTTAATGGCTGTATGGTGTTCCTCACTAGCTGATAGGAAGCTGAAAAATCTACCATTTTGTTGTGCTTTTCCCGCAATGACATGTCAGGTCTCGTTATTAAAGTGCTCTGAAGAGTTCCCCACAGTTAGCAGATGCAGCTGGAGAAGAAGAAAAAAAAAAAAGCTTTTGTTCTCCAGAGGGCTGCATTTTTGAGCGAGTCAGAGAGAGGAAAAGTTGCTACCAGCGCACAAGGTTGACACAAACAGTGTCATTGTAATAGAAAACAAAAGAACGTCGGTGGAGTTTATAACCCTCCACCATCTGTTTCACATCTAACGAGCACCATGTGAACAAGAAGGTTTGAAGGAAAGGTTCCATGTAGCACCAGGAGTGACACGTGAGATAAAGCGACGGTGCTTCGTTTTGTCTGGCTTTTGCCTCGATATTCATACGTGTTAATCTATTCCACGGGTTGTGTTCATGAGGAATCATGCCTTACAAATACATGTTCGTATTTATGATTGTTTGGTTCCTGTGGACTATGGCACTTTTACACAATATCAATTTTCTTTTTGTTTGTTGATGTGTCAAAACTAATATAGGTGGTCAATGATGAATTCAATTGAAACGATTAAGATATCTGTAATATTTTCACATGTATATTTTTTTATTTGTTCTTCTTAATGTTTTAAAAAAAAAAATCAGTTTTTAAATTAAATTATTTGAATTTAAGGAGTGATATGTAGACCATTTCAATATATATATATATATTTTTTTCAGATTTTTATTTCCAGAAGAATATTTTCAGACTGGTTGCTTGGACATCACAATAAGTACATTTTACTCATATTATAGACTCCATATATTAACATCACATCATCGCTTTTACTTACATTTTAATATTTAATATAATAAATTATAATGTTTGTGTAGTTGCATCTATGTATATTTGCTTGTATGCCGATGATGGTGTTCTGTATGTGTGTGTCTCCTAGCTTAGAGACTTTTTGCCAACTTTTTAATGTTCGTGCATTGCATTAAGCATTACGTTTCTAAAGAAGTTTTTGTTTTAAACATTTTCAGTTCCATTTTTTGCATGTTTGTGTCTTCTCATTTGGACTATTGTAATAGTTTATATTCGTGTCTATACAAGAAGGAGCTGTCTCGCCTGCAGTTAGTAGAAAACTCTGCAGCGAGAATTCTGACCAGCTCTAGTAGGAGAACTCACATTTCCCCGATCCTTAAAACTGTGCATTGGTTCCGCTTCCGGGCCCGAGAAGAGAAATCCTTCCAGACTGTTGCTGTCTGTGTTTGATGGAGTCTACAGACTCCTTAAAGAAGCATCTTTTTATTAGTGCAGGATTTTTCTTAATTTTCTGGGACTCCTGTGTTTGTCTTATGTCTTGGCCTTTTAGAGTTTTTTAATTTATAGGTGTTTTTAACTGTGTATTGCTTTTGATTGTTCAAACGCTTTGTGACCCTGGTCTAGAATGGCACTTTACAAATAACTATTACTCACTGACTAAATTAGTTAAAAGTAAAAATAAATCTCAACTTAAATCCTGGGTCCAAACAAGGCACACCACTGGTACTGTTATTTAAAATATATATATATATTACTATCAGAATATATGGCTCAGAATAACAATGTCAATCTCGATTGTTCTAAAGACATGGTGGTCCAGACTCCTTCCAAACATGTTGCAGTAGGAAACGGTTTGATAAATGGAAGGACAGAGTCCTTAACAAAAGGGCGTGCAATTCTGTGTTCACACCAGCAGTTTTTTTTTCATTATAAGTAACAGTTTCTTGAGCAATTACCCTCACTTTGTGCCAGAGTCTGTGCTATTCTTTATCTTACCAAGACATTGGCAAAGGAAAAAAAAGAAAAAAAAAAAGGAATCCTGTGAACAATGTGCAGCACACTTCAGAGTTGAGTACAAATCAAAGGAATCGGCTTTTACTGCGCTAATAAGGCAGAAGCTTATTTGAACCACAGAACCACAGGTGCCAAAACCAGCTTTAACATACACAAAGAAAAATATGAAACATACATAATTGTTGGAATGTTTACACATCCGACTGATAAAAGTATAAACTAGTTTCTGATCTGCTAAATTTAACTAACTAACTAAATAACTAAGGGTTAACTTGATGGGAAACTTTTAATACAAAAACACAAAAATAGCATTGAGTTCTCAATTAATAATTGTTTTATCACATAATGCATTAGATATTATATAATATCCTCCCTAATTACCTCTGCCAAGGAGGTTATACATTTGTATTTTTTTTATGATAGCTCTAAAAATTGTCATGAAACTGCCCAGATAATTGGACAAAGGACAGATGACTATATTTGTTTCAGAGTATTCTCTGGATCAAGTAATCATTTAAAGGATTAGTCATTCAATGGTTTTCTTAAGACATTTTTATTCTTGCAGGCTTTTCCCTGATTTTCTTAGACTACTGTGTTGTTCTCAGTGTTATCTTGACCTGTTAACTATATATTTTATTGGATATTGTTTTGATTGTTTAAGAGCTTTGTGACCCTGGTTTAAAAAAGCGCTCTACAAATATAACTTACTTACTTACTTATAGTATATAGTTTTAACTTTATATCATTTTTGATTGTTAAAGCGCTTTGTGACCCTGGTCTAGAAAGGTTCTTTAGAAATATCCATTACTTACTTACTTATTTTATTTGATGTAGCTGTTGAGAAACCGCCATGCTATAACGATAAAGGGTACTTGAGTCAGCTTTGTTCTTTCAAAGGTTCTTCAGAGGTCCTACAGAGCGGTTCTTTGACTCAAATTGGCCCCCATTGAACTGGTCTCTTTTTGACCATTTTTGAGCATTATTCATCCACAAAAATGACAAAAGGGTCAAGAACGGTGTTGCGCTAACTACTCCCTTTATTGTAGCACGAATAGGCACATTTTCTTGGTCTCATTTCAAGGACAGTTTTTAACCGAATCTAAAGCTCTATAGCTCGAATATTTAGTTACCGCCTTTAAAGAGACGCAAATCCTCCTATGTTTTTGGGCTTCTTGTAGCCCTTAGCAGCCTCCAGGTCATTTTGTTGAATTGTGTCGTGATTGGCTGAAAAATGACGCAAGCCCTCTTTTAGGTAAGCATGTTTAACCCACTTTGTATTTACATTTTTATTGCGATATTGAATCCCTAGGTAATGTCAGCTTGTGTTTTTTAAAACGATGCAGCTGTGGTGTCTACATTTATAATTGATTTAAAAATTGTTTAGGGTTGCTACAAAAATTGTTTTAGGACTTGCTAACCTGTGACCCTTTATCGTAAATGAGCTTTAAAAGTAAGACAAAACCCCTGGAAAAATAAACGTGGTGCGGGTGTATATGGATTTCTTGGCAAGTTAACCCCGAAAACAGTTTAGAGAATTGATTAAATCTTTTCAAAGTTGTTTTGTGTTTGACAATTTTCGTTTGGAGCTCCATCATTAACGGACAAAGCCTCCCACACCTGCCGACAGATCTCTCCAAGGCGTCAGCTGATGCTCGAACCAAGCATTACTCGCCGAGATATCTCAAAGAAAAATGGTTGAAAAGGTAAATTTAAAGGAAGAGGGACGCTTAAATTGCATTCAACCGGATTAACAGAAAATGTTTGTCCACTCGTGGAAACGACTCAATGTTTCTGATCATGGCGACATGATTGGACGAGCGGCCAATTACCGAGCAGAAGATGCATCCTGAAGCTTGACAACAGAGTATTGATCGAAGTGAATCTTTCAGAGCGGAAAAAAAACCAAACAAATCACACCGATTTATGTTTATCAAACAAATGGTTAGCTTGTTCACACCTGAACTGGTCAATGAAGTGACAAAATAATAAAAACATGAAAATACAGCAAGTATTTACTGTATTTAGATCATTATTAATACACAAAAATATCAATATTTTGATATATACAGTATGCTTGAATTATATTTGTAGTGAATGTTGAGTTCATTCCTTTTTTTTTGCAAAAGTTGTACAAATCCAACACAAGACGACGAAGCATGGGGGGGGTGTTTGAATCCCACTGTTTAAAAGGGAAACACTCATTTTCCCTGCTGCACACCACAGCTCAGCCTTTTGTGTCTGCGTGAATGGACTTTATTCAAGCCGCCAGAGTCTGTTTCTGGTGCAGATTAGCCCGAACACACACGCACTGAGACACTTGCTGTGAGACAAGGTCGGATGTCAGTAAGCAATGGAACCACCCAAGCTACTTTTCTGAATAAGCCCCTGATTAAATGAGAAATGTTGTCATGATAATCAGACAAGACTGCTGGTTCATACGCGGAAACTCATTGAATTCAGGCCATGTTGGTTATGAGCAAAATCCTCATTTTTTGAAGTAAAAAACACAAACAAGTGTTTATTGAGATAACATATGGTTTAAACCGTCAAAGAAGAAATATCGTTCAAACCCTCAAAGACACTTATTTGTATACAGATTTGTATTTTGATCAACACACAATTTTTGTTGAATAGTTTCAACGAAACATGCAACTAATGCAACATCTTTTTTTTTGTTTATCCGATTAATCTTTTTTCAAAGTTCACTGAAAAATAGTTTTCAGAAAGACTCACGTTGGAAAACAAGTGTTTAGTATTCTTTTAGTACGCTGCTTATTTGTCGTAGGAATGTCTTTTAAAAAGCTAGAATCTTTTTTTTTAACCTCATATGAGGAAGTAAATAAAGCTCTATTATGAAAAAATGTCTCAGAAAATATATAAAAAAAAAACAATTTTTGGATGATAATTATTATTTAGCTGTTTTATTGGGGATAACTATCCAGTAAAAGTAATTACGATCAAAATCATGTCACCTTTAATTGAAAATCACCCTTTTTAAATAGAATATTTTAGGGTAGTAGCCTTAGATGTCTGATGTGTGTGTGTGAGTGTGTGTGTGTGTGTGTATGTGTTCACAGATCTTTCAGCAGGTGTTTTCAGATGTGTCTGCCTGTGGACAATTTTTTTCGGCGTTTGGTCAAAATGTCACATGAAAAAGATGACAGGTGACATGGCAAGATTAAAATTTCAACATCCGTCAAAAGTAGCTTGCCACAAGGCAGGACTTTGATGTTCCTATCAAAGTACAACAGCATGCAATCTCTCTCTTCTTCATCATCATCATCATCATCATCATCTTCGTCTCACCTCTGAGCAGTGGATATAATTGACATATTAAGCTCCAAAGTTAATTTCTTTCTTGTTTTGTTTTTTTCCAAAACCTTTTTTTATTATCTGCTAGCTTATTTTTACCCCAGATCAGCACAATCTTTGGAGTGCGACTCTATAGCCAGAGGGAACAAATTACAATAATCCCCCAATGCATTCGCATCTGATTATAAAATATATTTTCGTTTTGTAATCTGTTCATCTGTCCTTCAAGTTAAAACAAAAGTTAATAAAGGTCTCACAAATATTGTAATGGCTTGAACAACATTTCTTATGTTGATTTTTCCTTTTTTTTTTAAAAATTAAACTATATTATCCTTTCAAATCCAAAAAAAAAAGAAAAAAGTTTGTTTGATAGGTGAGCATCGTTGGGTTTTAAGTCAATTAAAGTAACAAAAGGTTTGGATTCCATTTTTTTTATTTTTTTTTATTATAGTTAAAATTTGTTTGATTACAGCTGATTTGTTTTATTAAAGTTGAACATTGTTTAACTTCAGGTGAAAATTGTTTGAATACAGTTTTTAAAAATCGTTTACTGTTAAGAAAAAGTTTGATTACAGTTTAAAATTGTTTGACTACATATGAAAATTGTTTGATTACGGATGAAAATTGTGTTATCACAGTTGAAAATTGTTCGATTATAGTTGAACATGGTTTTATTACAGTTGACAAAACTGTTTGATAATAGATGAAAATTGTTAAATATTAGTTAAAAATGTGTTTGATTATAGTTGAATATTGTCTTATTACGTTTGAAAATTGTTTGTTTATAGTTGAAAATTGTTTATGATGGAAAAAAAAATGAATGAACAAAGTGTAAAACAATGAAAATAAAAAGATGAGATTGAAATAAAATAATTCATCATCACTGAGGATGGTTACTTTTTTTCTTTCAGTCAAATAGAAAAGTGCAAACAACAACAGAACGCCACTGACATCTATAATATGAAATTCTATAAGTTACTTAAAATCGCTCAGATAAATGAGCGATTCAATGCATTTCTGTGAAGCGAACATTTGGGGCGAAAGTAATAAACGTAGCTCGGGGCGAAGTGTTTACGGTTTCAAAGCTACTGGATGTCTGACAAATCTCTGAGAGACTCTGCATCCTTCACTCAGTCAGACAAAAAAGCTTAGTTCCCACAATGCTAAGAACAGTCGTTCTTGAAGCAGGACTGTTCCAACACGAAACCAAATGAAATCTGAGAAATGTCTTCTTTTTTTTTTCTTGCTTCGCAAAGCCCGGGAGGTAACAGGAGGCAACAGCAGCAATCTGTTAATGGCTCTGTGCCTGTCGCGAGCCTCAGTCAGACCCTTTTTTTTCTTCTTGAAAACACTTTGATTAAGAGAGGACGAAGAGAAAAATCATCACACAGAATCCGTAACTTGATTGAATGTATTATTACCAAGGGAGACAGCAAATATTACTGCCTTAAGTAGAATCTTAAAGAGAAGCGCAATGCACAGAGGGCCGTGGGGGGTCATTACGCCTCTCCGCTTGGTCCTCTCTTGGCCTTTCGCACTCATCTTTTTCCTGTCAATGGATTTACATGAATGTCACGGTGAGGACAGGAACCTCTAGGATTTTTTTTCAATATATTGCAATTAACTTGATCCAATGAAAAAGAATGAGAGAGAGTCTGTACCACATAGTACATGGAGATCAAAAGGTACTGCCTAATTGATATAAAAAAAAAACTGCACTTAAGAAAGAGAAGCATTCAGGGAAGTCTAAAAGCCATTAAATAAATGATTCATCACATTAGAATAATACAAATAGACATATAGTGCATTAGAATATAATAGAATGACATTTGAATTTACTTGATTGATGGCGTCGGTTAGACAAGATAACCTACATCTTCGTCGCTCTGTTATTCCCATCGGGCGGGTTTGTCTCAGGCCTGTCCTTTAAGATGTCTTTCTTCACCGCTTTATTATCTATTAAAATACACGTTTAAAATTGCATTCACGTCAATTTTACATTTTTGTTTCAACCACGTTTCGAGCTAACTTATCGGTCAGGATGCAAATCAATGGTTTGAACCGTACCACCTTGGGTTTTCTTTTCATAACGGTTGAGTTGAATGTGGGCAGTATTTTCGGGGAATCTTCTTCAGACAACAATCACAACAAAAGGTAATTGGAATAGCAGAAGAAAAAAAAAACGTTAAGTGCATGAAAAGTACATCAGTATTTTATATAGTATTGTTCATGCACTTAACGTTTTTTTTATGCCATTCTAGTTCATTTTTGTTATGATAATTGTCTGAAAGCCATTTAGTTAAAAATACTTTCCACTTTTATATGATCGGTTATTTTCTTTATCCGTAAAAAGTGCTTTTGTTCCATATAAATTTTTTATTTTTTTTTGTTAAGTCCCCAACCGCCGCACCATAGTAGAAATCTGTGGGTATTTGTTACAGGGACACACAGGAAGAAAGAGAAATGGTACTATTTATGTCTTATTAATTGTTTAAAAGGATCTAGAAAAAAAAGGGGCCATTAGCCTGTGACCCTTGATGTACTTTTAATGAACTTAACGTTGTTTTTTTTCTGCAATTCTATTCAACTTTGTTGTGATTATTGTCTAAAGACAATTCTCTTAAATTACTGCCTACATTTAACTCAATCGTTATGCAAAGAAAATTAAATGTGATGGGATTGAAACCAATAACTGACCGATGAGTAAGGTTCGAATTGGGTTGAAACAAAAATGTAAAATTGACGTGAATACAATTTTAAACGTGTATTTTAATAGATAATAAAACGGTAAAGAAAGACATCTTAAAGGACAGACCTGAGACAAACCCGTCCGATGGGAATAGCAGAGCGACGAAGATGTAGGTTATCTTGTCTAACTGATGCCATCCACCAAGTAAATTCAAAAATAAAGAAAATAAAGGATCAGTCACAAGCCACTGACCCTTTTTTCTTGATCCTTTTAGATAGAAACAATCCATTCGACATAAATAGTACAATTTCGTTTCCTTTCTATGCGGCCCCCTAGGAAATACCACACAAAATAGTACAGTCAGGGACTACTTGTAACAAAAATACATAGTCCTGTGTTTTTTATGTGAAACAAAAGCAGATTTTAGAGATGAAGAAAATAAAAAACTCCATCAAAAACAGACCAACTAGACACCCTCTGGCTCTAAACCACAAAAGAAATGCACCACTGTGCAGATCTATTTTTTAATCGTTATTTTCCATTTTTTCTTCACAGTTTGGCTCAGTTGGCTTCACTGTTTCTTTTCAACAACGTCTTGAGTACTCACCACGTTTTGAATTTGGAAGTAAAGCCAGGGTCTAGTGACGAGCAGCATGGTGCCCGATGATTTCTCTTTTTGTGGGATTCATTTAATAAGGACATTTTATGGTGGCTTTGAGAACCTTATTTCCTGCTGTTTAATACAAATTCAAAAATTCTAGAGGGGATAGCTACACTTAAAAATGCTCAAAGGATAACGCTAATGTCTTCAAATATAAGTTTATGTTAGCCATTAAAGAGACCAGACATTTATGTATTTTTTTTTGTTCCTTAATGTGGTCTATTCGTATATATTTTTGAAAGTAATGCAGCTTTAAATTGATAGCTCAGCCAAAACTTCATTCATTTTCTACTCACCCTCATGTAGACTAATGGTTCGGATTTTTCAAAGGTAATCTGTTCCTTTTTAAAGTTACAGGCAAAGATGTATATTTATTTTAACTGGAAGGAGAAAGACACTATAAAACATCCAAGTACTTCCATACGGTTCGTCTGTAGCGTCCATCTTGTATTGAAGCCTCGAGAAAGTGCACCAAAAAAACTTAAACAAGACTTTATTTTTAAATTGTCTTTTGTGGAATAACTCAGGCTATGGGCCGACGCTGACAAGAAGTACTCCGGGTTAATATCGTAAGCGATTCCAGTCTACTGTCCACATGGGAAATTGCTCGTGATATTTACCCAGGATACTTCCCGTATGTGTGGGATGTTGGCCTAGCAGCTAGCCAAGCAGCGCCCGCTAAAAAAAGCTTAAATTCCAGATTTTACATTTAAGTTTCACAGGGAAAATATCTCTTCAGGCTTCAATACAGGATGGACTTTACAGATGAGCACCACAGAGGGATTTGGATGTTTTAAGAATTTCTTTTTAGACAAGAGGAGAGCTCCAGTCGCTATATCAAAATTAACACACACTTTTGATTCTAGCTTTTAAAAGCAACAGATTACTCAGAATAATCCCAACCCTTAGTCCACATGATGGTAAATGGATGAATGGGTGGATAGATGGATGGATGGATGGATGGACAATAAGTAAAATTTGAATTATAACGCAATTTTTAGTTGCCACGCCCATGATTAGAATTTGACACAGACTCAAAATCGAAAATTGATTCAAATAGAACATGAAGTACAAGACAGAATAGACCACTTGGACAATGAGTGAGTCATGAAAAAAGAATCAAGTACGCTGTTGATTAGAAAAGGCAAAAGAGGTGTTAAGAAGATGCAATTCTCGTCCACCTCTTGGGTTTGATAAATCCGTTTTCACAAGCAAAGTGAATTGATTTCTGAATAAGTTAATTGGAAACGGCTCAAAATGTGTTATTGTTTTGTAGCAAACATACTACCCTGGGGCATCTGTACAATAAAAGATTCAAACCATCGCATGCTCACTTCATTAATAGAGCTTATTTTATTCATGTTGGATTATTTTTCTTTCATAAATTCTCAGTTTCCAGTTTACAATGACAGCTTGCAGCTTCTCTTTCAAATATGGACGGAAGCTATCAAGTATAAAAAAAAAAAAGGCACCGCGATAGCAACAATCAACCCCGGATCCTAATAAAAACAAGCAAAACATAAAGCAAATGCAAAACAAGTGTAAGTGTCTGTGTCCCTGCAGTTTTATGGCAGCATCCTCCATCTGCTTCTCACCGCCTCTGGTGGTTGTGTGTGATGGGTAGCTCATTTCCAGGCTAGATACAGTCTCAAAGCAGACAGCTCATCAACATGAGTGACAAGTGGCGAGGCCTTGCAACAAACCCATCTGAGAGGGAGTTACCCAAAGGGTAAGTGAAAAAAGAAATACATATCATTGCTTTAAGCGGGAGTCACCCGCTGTTATGACCTATACATTTTACATCCATATATTTCTCTATTTATCAGGCAAAAGAAACCAGTGGTGACTTAATAATAGCCACGAGTGTTTGGCTTGTGGCTAGGAAGTTGCTGGTAAAATTGCATGTGATGGCGAGCTGGTGCACTGGGTCACAGCCTACTCCCATCAGTGTGTGGAGCAGAGAGAGCTAACTGTATTTGTTTAAAGGTCAACTAATCTGTTGATTTATTTGTCTCTTAAATTGATCCTGGACCTCTTTTTTACTCATCAGAATGTGTCCGTTTGTACAAAACTCTCTTTTAATTAAAATATTTGAATTCGAAAATGTTCTATAGCCCCGCCCACTGAAAAAAGGTTGATTTTTTGGGGAGATTACCAGAACCATAGCTACTCCAAGGGACTCATTTTATAAACAAAGTGGGGAGTAATTACAGATGGCTCGAGGAGAAGTGAGGCTCATTATAACGTAATGGATTATGCTCTCGTAACTTCTCGTTTGCTCAGATTTCAGACCAGGTAGAACATTATAACATGGTCATGATGAGGGACTTACTGCAACTTGGAGAGGAAGCCTTCAACATTTAAAACATGTGATAGAGTCAGGAGAGTTTTTAATTCCCTTTGAATAAACAAGCCTTGATGCTTCGAAAACCCAGAAAATTGCAAGCATGCATGGAGATGTACCAATAGCACATTTGAATAAAACATTCTGACGTAATCAGTTACGTGAGGATATGTAAATCCTCATCCTTCAAGCTTGTGCAATATTGAACGCATGGCATAACATTTTAACACGAGGCGCAAATTAGGAATTGATTTTCCTCCATGAGGATATTTTTTTCGATTTCTCTGAAACGTACTGTTACATTCCATTTGTGTGGAGAGTCTCTTTTTTTCAGTCCTCATTGAGCTTTTATGGTCCTTGAACACCACTGAATTTGGAGATATTCTCCAAAGGCTAAGAGAAAAGCCTTCAAGCAAGTCTTTTCCACTGTGACTAGAAATAAGGAAATGCATGTCAAACCCATACAGTACCACTCTTGTCCCTCTAGTACCATCCATCATTGAAGGGCAGAACACTAGTTAGAGATGGTTCCGTGTCTCTCTGTCCCCATCACACTGTGATGGAAAGACGGCCCTGGGGGGCTTTTTTTTCTGATGCTGGCTTGAGCAGCCTTCGCCCCCCCCACACACACACCGCGGCGGTCTACCTGCCAGGGCGTACCCTGCGGGGCTCAACAACCGCTGCTGTCGGGATCAGTTCCAGCAACTATCCTGTACGTTTTTTAAAACTAAGGATCCTTTGGACACCAGTCGTGCATATCTTTACTGACACCGGGCTAATTAAAAACCATCTGCCCCCTATTTGTCTTTATAAAGTGTACCTTCAAAAATCCTAAACTGTTGCTTACCAGCACAGCAAGCGCAGCCAGTGTCCAATTATTTGGCAAAGCACAGAGAGCCTCCACTTTTGCTGGAGTAATACATGAGCGCATCTAAAGCTTAGGGACACTGGCTTAGGCACACTGGCTCGCTCATTTATTTTACAGGCTTAGTGCTAAAACCAGACATTTGCAGAGGCGGCGTGGTGTTAAAAGCACTATTTATGAAGCCTAATGTGTGCTTATATGCATGTACTTTTCTTTCAGCTGCAAATTCAGGACCCTCATCAGGTTTTTATCCTTATAAAATGGATGAAGATAAGAGCCTTGAAGCCTGTGCTGATCTCAATTAAATTAAAGAGGACTTGGTGAATGTCTGTGTTCCTAATTCAACGGAATCAAAAAACGATTTGTGCTTTCTCCTACTTTGTTTGCGTATATCTTTTCATGCAACTCTTCTCGAGAAGGTTTTAGATTCATTGATTTATTCCTCATCTTTCGTACTCCAATTACTTGACACACCACTGGATCCATCGAACTGGATCAAATTAAGTATATTTATGAGCACGTTTTTTTTTTCTAAACTGAAAATAGCCTCAAGCATATAAGAAAAGTATTCTCCTTTAAACAACTTCCTCTATCTATTAAAAAAAAACATAACTTCTGTCTAAAAAAAAAGCGACACCATCCCAAGAGCATAACGTTTACCTGGGGCTTTGAGCGATGAAGTACGTAGTGTTTTTTTTTCTTCTGTTCAAACATACTTTGCAAGTGCTTGAGGAACTGGTAACATAATAGACATAATTAGGCCAGACAGGGATAGTAGATTGGATTTGATGGACGATTAAAAGACAAATGATGCTTTAAACTCACCATATTGGGTTAAATTTTTTTATCTGAATGTTATTTATTTTATGAAGAATTTGCAATGCATTTATTGCGATGAAAGTGGTGCATTTAAAGGCAGCTAATCGTTTAATCCAAAACAGCCTCTGGACGAAAGACTTTACCGACAAACAAGTAGGACCAAAGAAAAAAACATTGAAACATTGATGGAAAACTTTATTTTAGCTTATATTTTTCGTCCAGTAATTGAATAGACAAATGTCCGAAATTTACGAGGAGCGAGAGACTAAGATATTTTCTTAACCACCTTGCCACCAGCATCAAAACAGGGCCAACCAAATATGAGTCTTGAAATAATAATTGGCATGTACCAATCTTACCTATAAAATTATCTGAATTAGTAAGGAAGCTAATACGGCTGTACTTTTCTTGTAGCTTTTTTGTAAGGAAGCTAATAAGGCCGTACTTTTCTTGTAAACTTTTGTTGAGGAAGATAATACGGCTGTATTTTTTTATAACTTTTTAGTAAGGAAGCTAATATAGCTCTGCTTTTAATATAACTGTTTGGCAAGGAAGCTAATATAGCTCTACTTTTAATATAACTGTTTGGTAGGGAAGCTAATACAGTTGTAATTTCCTTATACATTTTTGATAAGGATGCGGATACAGTTGTACTTTTCTTTCAACATTTTGTTAAGGAAGATAATAAGACTGTATTTTTTTTTTTAACTTTTTGGTAAGGAAGCTAATATAGCTCTACTTTTAATATAACTGTTTGGTAAGGAAGCTATTACAGCTGTAATTTTCTTGTACTTTTCTTGTTACTTTCTGGTAAAGAAGCTAATATAGCTCTACTTTTAATATAACTGTTTGGTAAGAAAGCTAATGCAGCTGTAATTTTCTTGTAACTTTTTGAAAAGGAAGCGGATAAAGCTCTACTTTTCTTGTTACTTTTTTGGTAAGGAAGGTTATAGAGCTCTACTTTTATAATAACTGTTTGGTAAGGACGATAATACAAGTGCACTCTCCTTTTAGAAATGTTTAAACATCGACAAATGGTATTGCCATAATGTTAAAATATGTGACACGTCTGTGTGAAGCCAAACCAATATTTTTACAACGATTTATACTCAATATTGTCTATTAATAATGAAAGATGTTAGGAAGTTCTGTGAGATTGCTGCTTATGTTAACCTTTTGATTATTGAAAAAAACGGACCAGTTGTCTTTTTGCTTACGGCAACCTAATATTTACTTGCAACAACATTATAGAACACTGACTTGAACTTCACCTTCAGGTTCCAGTTTTCAAAACCGTGCAGTCTCCAGTAATAACCCAGTGTGCGAGTCAGTTGGCCAGAATGATGAAACTGTGGAGAAATCCCTTTCATGTGCATTGCGGAATTGAATAGAGGGTTAGATTTAGTGTGATAATGGGGGTTCTTTTCTGTTTCAATCTAGATTTTACAATTGGTTGTAATCTTTGCCACATAATTAACTGTCGGTTCACACTAAAAGACAATAAGCCAATTTCATACTTTGCTAGCGTTAATGGCCAGAGCTGTCATGCTCTGTCCTTTCTCTCACATTGCCTCATTCAAAGGTCTGGCCTGTCTGTAGTTGTTTGATGAACATTGCAATCTGCCAGGCCAAAGTTTGGAATGAGTGTGTAGGTCACATTGTTCGGGATCATGCAAGCGAAAGCACATTTTCCGATTCAAATTGGTCAAAGAAAAAAAAAAAAAGAAGAAAGAAATCCATAATGGCTTGAAAGGTGCCTTGACACTCCGTCATCATTTGGTGTTGGGCTGCACTGTCCCGTAAGGTCATTGGTAAATGGGTGCACCATTGTCTGTGGTGTCACAGCGCGATTCCAGGTTAGAGTTTAATTCTGCTCCAGTTGGGTTCTTTCGCTGACCTATTTGCCGTGTGATTAAATTACAAAACAAGTGGGGGGTAACAAACAGCCGTGGCTGATGTGAGTGAAACACAATGCATGTGCTTGAATGAGATCAGAATTATAGGCCTATTACTCATGACAACAGGCCTGGGGGGGACTGAATCTGAGGACATTTTTTTCTTTCTTTCTACTGACGACTTCAGAAAAAACCCAGAACCATGACCTGTTCCTGCTCTGGGTGGTGGCGCCAGAGTTGGTATGTCAGAGGGAGACTGACATAGATACTGATTTATAGAACAGCCAGTGGGCATAACTATGGGTGATGAAGTCTGACAGCCTCAATCACAAACGTGGATTTATGATTAGTATAATTATAACCAGTGCTATTTAGGGATGCACCACAATGAAAATTATTGACCAGAACTGAAAACCAAAAGACCACTTTACCAAGGCATGAAACGGAAACACAAAAAATGTACCTAACCCTTGTGTTATGTCAGGGTCAAAGTGACCCAAAGGCCCGAAAACAAATGTTTATGGGTACGACAACATTTGTTTATTCCGGCCTCAGGGTCAACTGGACCCAGAGATAACACAAGGGTAAATTAAACTTACTTAACTTTGCATTGGGATGGGCAAAAGTTTTCAAAATGCTTTAAAGAATAATTTAAAAAAAAATTGGTGAAAAATGGCACTTGCATTTAAAGAAAATGATGCACAATATAAAACGAAATGACGTTCAAAACAAATGTTGTCGAACTAAACAACACTCATGACTGATGTACAGGCCCATAATAGGCTGCCCTGATTTCTAAAATTGTGAATTATAAAATATTTTCCCTCATCAAAGCTAAGAGCAATGAAGTATTTTAACATTTATGTTTTGAAAAACTACAGCTGAATGCATTCAGAACAAGTTCAACTACTGAAAGATAAGATCGACTTCTGCATGACAATTGAGGAAGCGCTGATGGATTTTATAATAAAAGGGACATAAATAAATATTTGTAAAAAAAAATGTAGAATGTAATAATTAATAATTTAAACTAAATGATACATGCGTTATTAAAAATAAAATAATTATCAAATATTAAATTATGGATTTTAGAATGTGTTTTTTGTGTGTTCAGAGAACTGAATACCCATCTGAGTGTTTTGCCTTTTGTTACAATAAATACACTCTTGAATGCACCGTAGCACTCTAGTGCGTGTGGCAAGCAGTGCGGCGAAAGTTAACAGACAACATGTTTTTTCAAGTCTTTCTATCCACACAAAAGTGTACAGTGTTGATAACTAACATGTTTAAAGATGTTTATTATAATTATTCAGGTTTTTCATATGTGAAAGTTTAGGATTGTCCAAAAGGGGGGATTCCATGAAACAATGAATTTGAAATGGCCTTACAGTAAAGCTGTTAAAAATGCATTAGGTAAAGAATATAGGCATTTGGAAGAAGCTTAGAATCTCCTCTATGATCTTAAACCTGATGATAAGGTCTGAAAAGGTGGGCTAAATCAGAATGACATCCATCAGAAAAAGGATCTACCCCTGCAGCAGCCTAATCCCAAAATACTCAATGGGTGCCTGCTATCTGCCTTCAAAACATCCCTCTGCTTTTACGACGTTTATCCTAATACAGACAAATAATTATTCAAAGGGAACCTTGGTGTTGACACGGTAATGGCTAAAGAGACGGTACGTTGTGTGATAGCGATATGGCAGGCTTTGAAGGCAAAGGCAAATCCCTGACAGGAGTTCAAAAGGAACAAATATATAACACTACATGCATCATCGGTGAGATCTAAGGCTTGAGAAATCAGACAGCATCGCTAAAGAAGCTCATTATCATGCAAATGTCATTTATTTCATTTTATATCTCCCTTAAAAAACCCAAAATGAGTCTGCACAGAGAAAGATGGGCACCAGCCTTCAAGCTGGGCAGGCGGCCATCTCAATCCCCTGACTATAATCTGTTGTCGCGATAGTGTCGGGGGAAGCACACGCCACTACCTGTCCTCAGTCCACCTGTGTCCTGTCAGTTCTTTTTTTCAAGCCACAGCCAATATAACTATGAAGCAATCGGGACAATAATTGCTCTTGGAGGAAATATCTCATCGCGTCTGAAGTGTTTCATATAAACATTCTCGGATGATAAGTGCTGTAACATAATCTAATGCCACCGTTGAACAACACAATTCTATTAACGCTGAAGGTCTTTATTAGTTTATATTAATGAGTTGTGAGACTTTATTCACCATGTTGCTGTTGTTGCAGTTGTATTACCTAAAGATAATTAAAGAGCACTGGAAAAGTAGTAAATAGATACGTGGTACGTTTTGAACTGTTGGCTCTTTTGGTGAGTTTGCAAACAATTTTACAGAATCTCAGCTCTTTTTGTTAATATTAAGGGGCAGAAATGTAGAACCATGTATACAAACATTATTGTAGTTGTTTACAAATGTATGACTACACAAAATAAATGACAGTAACATATTTGTATTTGTTTTTCAAAGTAGGAATAAATTAAAATAAGACAAAACAATACAATGTATATTAACTTGATAAAGAAAAAATTAACCAATATGTGTATGATAGACAAACAGCTGGATAAACTTTTTTCAGGGGTCCCCAGCCTTTTTTGTACCACAGATTATTTACATTTTAGGATTATATTCACAAAGCGACGTTTATTATTATTTATAATAGAAAAAAGTAAAAATACAATAGCATGACCTGCAAAAAAACTACCATTTTAATTAATGTATATTTGATTGTATGCTGACGATGGGTTGCTGAATGTGTGTGTCTCCTCGCTTTTAATGACTTTGTGCCAATGTGTGAGCATGTTTGTGTTAAATATTATTTATATATTCATATATAGGAACTCTTGAGTTCACAATTTTTTAGTTTTCTCAATAAAACACCTTTTAGGCAGTAATTTTCTTTTTTTTATTTCTGTGACCCAGTAACAAATGTCTCACAGACCGTAACTGGTCCCCGGACCACTGTCTAATGTCCGATTCGCACAGTATTACCTGGGGACCTCTGGTTATTTGTAATAATTGCGGAGAATGTCAGAGTTTTAATCCCGTGTGAAGGCGCCATGTCTGTGATTTGTAATGTAAAAATTCTGCCGCAAATTACCTACTGTAAATCGCCAAACACAGACGTCAGGTGATAATACTAATCCCGTGTGAATCCGAATGTCTGTGTTTGTAATTCTGAATGCGGCAGATATGCTACTGTAACGGACTTCTAGGCACTCGCCATTGCATTAATATTTTCTTCCGCTGTTTTATTTTGAAGGGGTTGAGAAGGAAGTACATCGAGTTTGTTGGTGTTGGGGGTGTCTTCCACATGACAAAATTAAAGAAGACGTGCGCGCAGCACAGCTACAAACTAAGTTCCTTGTTGTCTCCCACAAAAATACACTTGGTTACACTACTGTAACAGACCGTGTCTCTTCTGTAAGAATATTGTAATATATACATTTATGTTCAGGCCGGCACTCTCGCTGTGAGCGTCTGCATAAGTTGGGGAGAGAAACGAAAGAAAATAAACGGTCGTCCACTTTATCTTCTCTAAACGAAGAACGCTTGGTGACACTAACTTTCTCTTTCAGTAATTGCGTTCCTTTTTAGATCTGTATCTCTAGGTAATGTCAGTGAAAATCACTATTTTACAGATGTCGCTTATCCTGTGTGAATGCACTTAAAATAACACAAAGTAGGGGGGGTCCTTTACAAAACACCGAGGTCCCCAGGTAATACTTATCCGGTGCGAATAAGGCTTTAGACTACTTCAAGCTGCAGTTATTCGTAAAACTAACAATAAAAGAACAACACAATTACTTTGCATAAGTGAGAATACAAGGAACAAACAAGAGTTATTGTATTTTAAGTGGCAATTTAATTTGTTAAAAACAAAATTTAGACAAAGAATCAATCCTTCAAGATAAGTTTATCTTTTTTTTCCTCAGCTCCTGTTTCCTTTGTTTCCACAATCATATGATTTTCACTCTCCAGGGATAAATGCAGCTGCTTAACGTATCTGATTCGTCGTTCTGGACTATTGTCAAGTTTGCTAATCAAAATCAGATCCTTTATTGTGTAAAAACTGAAGGACAAATTGTAATTTTTTCCAGCACACGTCACAGATAACAGTTTTCACGCCGTCTGAAGTTACCAATTTAGAAATAATTAGAAAGCTCAGTGATTATGATGAGAGTCCATTAAAATAAAGAGCACTGTAATCAAAATGGTTTTCTGATTCACACCAGCCGATGCAAATGATTGCATACAGGTGCGAACCTCACACAAGAATGGCTGGCGAGATTTCACAGGAGTTGAGTCACGTTCTCACTGCGTAAATTATAAAACAAGTACTGACTCGGTTAATTGTCATGCTCCTCGTCATTTTCTGTTATTTTGATTATTTTTTTCACGTGCTCCCCGGATCTTCTGTTTTTTAATTGAACGATAATAACAAATAAGTCAAAAACACAAGCTCCAACTAATTTCCTTGTACCAGTCCGTGGTGTCAGATTGTCCATACTTTTAAGTGTTGACCTCTCTATAGTTCCTTGTGCATTTCTCTGAGCTTTGTTTTGAACCTCTGTACACATTTGTTCTGTATGTATTACTTCTTTTATATGTGTGTGTTGATCACTGTTGTCTTTTTTATCATAGAATTTGTTGAGTTTGATTTATTTACTGTGGCATCTGTTCTTATTTATGTCTTGTCTGACTTATGGTTTATGTCTATGTCTGTTGTTTTTTTTGTATGTTTTTAATCATTTGTATTACTTCAATTTCGTGTCCAATCTGGTCACTACACGCGCTCAATCTGGTTTATTAGCATCGTTTCTCCTAAAATCGTTGAAGCTTTCCATAGACTATATATCATTCACGGTGGGGAAAAATTGATCTGACACTTTCTCCTGTTTTCAAAGTTTTCTAAACGATCATAGTGATAGGTTAACCCACTTTTAAAGGTCACCAAGTATATCAAAATCAAGATAAGTTGCCAACTGTCATAAAACAAAAAAAAGCCTCAATATAGATTTCTAGATGCCTGCTGGTGCTTTGAAAATTGTTAAAAGAAGGTGCGACGGATGACATTTTCACAATTTATTTGATCTTTAAAGTTAATTTCCAATGTTTAAAAAATTCTGAAAGTTCACATAAAGCAAGTTCACATTAATCTTGATTCATGGAATATCACTTCATATAGTGCTGACCTCATTAATATAACAAGAAATACAAGGTAGCATGTAGGAAAAAGTCACTTTTACTTGAGAGATTCGTATGCGAGAGCGAAGACTTCCCTTCTAGATCCAAAGTATATTTGAAGACTTTTCACGTAGAAAGAAATGAGAAAAGATGCAAGGCTTAACATACAAGACTGAGTTTGAAGAAATACATTGAGGACTTGAGTCACCTGTAAGATACTCCATCATTCAAGTTTCTTCACACGTAGAAGGAACAGTTCAGGTGGTTCAAAAGCATTTGATGCTATTATGGTGCCGGGATACTGTGAATCATGATCCTCGGGATGAAAGGAAAGTAAGGCCTGAATAATGAAAAGCAAAGACATTGTTGCGAGGAAGAATATGTTTCTTAATTTAGGCCATTAAAAGCTCTTCACAATGTCAAGGTATCTCTTGTGGTACCGAACATTAGTCACTGTCGATATTGTCAGCACCGTCTGGAGTTCATCAAATTTTGTTTTTATCCAACTTCAATAGAGTGACACATCATGGCCCCCCTCTTATTTCCTCCCGTCACTCATCTCCTCGGCAATGAATGAAGCAGCACGCCAGCATAACCCCTCAACCCGTCAGTCAAATTATATCAAGAAGACATCACGTCACTGTTCAGGTGCAACTGGGGAGGAATTCTTGTCGCTTTTGATTTTCCTGTCCAATTCTTATTTTAGCTTTAATTCCCAGAGATTCACATTAACTTGAGTCTTCTTGGATCATCTGTTCAACATTCCCACCACGTCAGGGACTCTTACCCCCCATTTATCTTAAATCTCAGCCACATAAATAGCCATTATTTCATTTTTTTATCCCTTCAACCCTATGACCATGACCCCCGACTACTGACAAGAAAGAGCCTTTGACACAGATCTAAATTCTAAAGATAGGTAAACCAATAAACACAAGCTACACCATAAGATGCGCGAGAAAAGCGTTTAATTTCCTGACTGGAATGCCGATGGAAATGGAATTTTCGACTTGGACAGAAGTAGAACTGGACTTCCAATGTGTAAAGCCAATCTCGTATTGGTCGATCAGGGCTCTGGTCTTTTGGGACTCATTTATAACTGAAGACGTACAACTTAAAATCTTCATTATGGTCTGTTTAATATTTAATGTTCTAGGTCTCTGTGGTGCTTCCATACTAGAATACTAGACAGCACAGTAACTGCTAAACCCTTCTTGAACCAAAACGGTTAAATTAAATCTAATAAATCTTGTGCAATCACTATAATATTTGTTTGTTTTGTTAAAGGTCTTCGAAATTGATTAAAAACGACTTGATAGAGGATTGTTTCGTTAGTTATTGTTTTGGACTGATAAAATTAAAAATTAAAAAATCCTCCAACATGATCATTAACGTTTGTTCCTGGAACTAATGGACTGATTTTAAATTAGTATTCAATTTAGGAACCACTATTTGACTAGTGCAGTTGGGATTATAAGTAAACTAGTAGACACAGTGAAGTTCACTAATTGGGGGAAAAGGGAATGTTGGCTTTTGCTAATGAACTAGTGAGTTTCTGAAGCTCAATGGAGTATATGTATATATTAAATACTTAAACAGCTTTACACACACATATTCCCTCAGGTTTTCGAGTTCTACTCTTTTCTTTACCAGTTTATTATCGGAATTTGTTGGTTTCTCTGCAACAATACGGTTCCATCTGGGGCTGACGGAAGACAATGACAGCATCTGAATTTTCACGAGTTATGTATGTACCGAGAAAAAAAAAATCACATTGACATATCAAGTAGGTTGTCGACAAAAAGCTATTACCGCAATATGTATTTTAAAGTAAATGCATGCAATTCAAGTAAAATACATACGTAAATGCCATTCGGAGGATGATTCCCTCCATTCCCTCTTCTTTTTATCTATACCCTCTTCAAAATTGTTATCACAACCAATTCCTTAGACGTCCACAACCACAGAAAATACGATGTATATATATCTATATGTAATGGTGATTTAAAGCTGCTCTTGAATCTTGAATTTAATTAATTTAGTTAATTAGTTCAATTTAGTTAATTTTTAAAGACAACATTCGCCAAAAGAAGTGGGATACAATTTGAGTTTTATTGTTATTGTTTGCGCCGGTTTCCACATTAGCTGTTTTTATGGCTTGTGTTTACTTACTGTATCTGTACTGGCTACGTCTATGTGCTCTGTGATAATTTAGAGTTAAGGTTGTGTGCTTATTTTAATATGTTTAATTAGTTATTAAAAAAAAGGAAACATTCATTTAACCAGTTAATGTTTTGGATTATGCCTCGTATTTCCCGACTCGGTTTTATGCTAGATTTTTCAACATATATACAGCGTAGAGCTGTTGTCGAGTTCTTTGTGGCATTTATCACAGAGACTTCTTCTTCGTTGCTCTGAACAACTGTCACCGTCACTTCAACCGATGACTCATGGTCTCATGACCAGAACACTATATATCTGTATATCTAACAACCAGCTGTCTCAGGGTTAAATCCCAACAGATGCCTTTATGCAAGAGGAGCAGATGCTCTATGGTATAGGTTAAGGTTTTAGTCTAAAGCATCAGCAAAGTTGAATGACAGTACATTTCTCATTGAAGTACTCTTTTTTTCTCTTTTGTTCATTATCATTTGTTCCCATAATTTAAGCAAGCTAATGCTGAATTTCAAAAAATCTCAAATAGTCGTCAGTTGCAGCCATAGTTTCTATAGACAAAGACTAAAACTCAATCTGAGAAAATCTGGTTGTTTTAAAATAAACGCCTCTCCGACTTCATTATTAATGTTGGCTCGACGGCCCGATGGTTTGGGAAAAGTGCTTTACTCTCCTCTCAATAAGGCATACAGAGAGCACCTCAACGATTTTCCTTTGACTTTTTTGCTTCTATGAGGAGCGCGTTCCATGAAATCAATATCCTTGGATAAACTCATGTGGGACAGTGGAATATTCTAAGCGAAAAAAAAGTGAGAAAACTGCCATGTACAACATATAAATCCACAGGCCAATGAATTTCAGAGTCGAATAAAAAAAAGTGAAAATACACCATGTGAATCACTTCTCCCAACTGTCTAGCAAGTCAGGTAATGGATTATATTTGCTGGCTTAATGTAGCACAGTTGCTATTATGAATCTCAGACCATTGAATGGCAGTTAAAGCCCGGGATCTGGCGCCTCGGTGCTGGAAACGTTTGAGCCAAAAATGCAAATGGCTGCATGATTCACCACCGTACTCAACTCACTTTGCTTTATAGGAAGTTTTGTTCACCATTATATACCAATGTATGTCGCTACTAGGTTGATACATTGTGTTGCCTGATTGAGTAGGTTTGCTTTAGCTAAAGTAAGATGAAAATAAAATAAAAATACTACTTGAATGAAATAAGTAAAAATATATTTTTAAAACTAGTATTAGTCAGGTGGATTATGGGCCCTATAATTGGGAATTTATTGAAATCAATCTTATTTAAAACATATTAAATATACATTTAATTGAAATTGGACATGATTAATTTTCAGCGAAGTCTTCTGAAACCTATTTGACCCCCTTATAATTTCAAAAAAGGAGCTGGAACTCTTCTCTTACTTGGTAAAATATGGTTTAAATCTCCTCATAATTGGACGTATTTTAACTTTTCATGGGATCTTCTGTCCCCCTTGTACTCTCTATTGACTAAAAACAAGGTTCCAATAAAACAAATTAAATAATAAAAGAGCGAGACCAGAAAAAAGAACAAAATGTTGTTGCTTTGAAAATGTCATCTGTCTTTCGCACAGGAATCCCACTAGAAATGTCATCAATATGAAAATTACTTTTGAGTAAAAACTGAAAAAGGCTTTCGTGGTTTTAGGGTTTAACTGTGTAACCATACAATCCAAACTTTATTTGACTGAAGTGCCACTTATGAAAAAAAATGGCTTCTGCTATTTCGAGTTAAAACAAGACGACTTTGAATTCATGGCAGATAAATGTGGGGTAATTATGAATCCTTGAAAACCGGGGGAAGCACTTCAAACCAACAAACACTTGAAAGACTTGTTTAAAGAGTTCAAGGTAATTTCAGTTGGATATAACTTATTTCACATTAAACTAACAAGGAACACACGCTTGTTTTTTGAACCAGAGAGAAGCTTCACGAAAGCAACTACAGACGTCCGTGTATAATTTCTGAGGGTTGCTGAACTCGTGTTATTTGAAATAAAAAAGGAATTTTTTCCTTTACAGAATCTTTTGGATTACACAAGAGAGTCACAAACTACAGCAAAAAGTCACAGAGGTTTTTAAAAGGCAAAAGAAACTATAACAATATTGTTCTTTTTTATACTTGAAGGCTGCTCATCAATACTGTTAAGAGGTATAATAATTGAAGGTTTTGATGTTAAATTAAACACTTGTAAAACAAATGAATAGATTTGTTATAGTACTTGAAGGCTGCTCAACACTGAATGTTTATTAGTTAGACTTTTTAGCCTTTTTTTTTATTGTCTGCACAGAAGAGATAGCAGTGAAACTGGCAACCAAATAGCATTGTTTGGCAACCGTTAAGAAACACAGCAGAGTGAATGTGTATATAAAAGTATAAATATTAATATTAATAAGTTAAAAATAGTGCAATATAGTAAAAACAGAATAAATAAATAGCGTTTTAAATATTGCATGTAATAATGTATATAACAGTATAAATATTAATAAGTTAAAAATAGTGCAATATGGTATAAAAAGAATAAATACATCATATTTTAAATATTGCATAGCTCAAGTTATATTTCATTCTACTATATGTGAAAACTGTTACTATCACCACTCTTTAAAATGTGAAATCATTGTTGGTTTTCTTCATTTAATAAAGTTGTGTACTTCAAAGTAAAAGCAAGTTTTTCTTCATAACCATAGTATTGAAAACATTTCCTAGTATTGCTATCGATGACTGAAACGTTGGTAAGCCTACTTAGCAGTGTCTTTCTTCTCCCTATGTCTTGTTTTTGTGTTTTCACATTCGATTTGTGTGCTTAAAAGAAAAAAAAAGAGGAAATCTCCAGTATCTCGACTGGAGACAAGAAATGGCTCAGAGTAAACACAGTGTTGACTATGCAGATGTCATGGTTCAGATTTATTTAGAGGGCAAATGCTCCATTAGTTGGGCTTTTTAATTAGCGCTGTGGTGAGAGAGGGTCATTAAGGATGTCTGACAGAGGAGCTGCTGATGAGAAGGACGGAGACACTGTTAACTTCAGCGCCGCACAAACACAGATCTGCTTAAAAACCAATAACATCTGACACGCTCATCCACAAATGCAGCATCGCAACATCACAGGTGCTACGTCGTGCCCCGCAAAGAGATGACCACAGAGTACACAAACACATCGGCGGCGCCAACACACACATTAACACGCATTGGAAAAATTGGCCGTAAACATGCATATTCAACGCGAAAAAAAACAAAACACAACAGAATGGATTGTCAACGAACCGTTCTCTGGATGTTCGGTCTCGCCGATGCTGCCATCTGGAGTGGTCCTCTCGTAGTGGTCCTCGGGCAGGGTCAGAGGTCCGATGCGAGGACCAGACGAAGACTTGCTGCTCGGCGTCTCGGATTCCTCCAAGCCGCTGTCATAGTAACTGTGCTGCGAGACGTCCTGCAGGTCCTGCACCGGGTTGGTGGAGAAGGTCACTCGCCGATGAGGATGCTGCGAGGGAAACGACATAAATGTCTTTAAAGCCGCATTTAGTAATGAATAGTCATGTCCGCTGTGACTCTGTGAGCTGCAATTCAAGAGTTTATTCTTCATTAAAAAAAACATGACGTGAATAAAAACAAATGTCAAGATGTAATTTACAACATTTGGGAACATTTAAAGTAATTAAAATTAAATTAAAAACGGCTTAATTTAGATTCAATTCAATTAGATATAAAGAGTAAAGTCATAACAATGTTACTTCAAAATCCTTTGCAGAATAAGAAAAAACAAAATGGAGAAAATAAAAACAAATGCTATCGAATCAACAATGAGACAGTGGTGAGTAAAAACATCCTTTTAGAAGGCAAAAACCGTAAGCAGAACCAGACTTGATATTGAACTAAATCACAAACTGTTCGTTTTTTTTTAACAATATTGCGTTTCCGTATGCGATACGTATTACATGTCGGCCAGGTTTGCATATTATGATGAAATTAGATTTTTAGATTGAAATACACATTTATTAGAATGAAATATATAATCTTTTGACCCGAAAAATAGTAGATACAATTTACATTCTGGTACTTTCAATCCATTTTAATAAGGATTGATTATCAAAGTTTTAAGAAAAAGACAACGCAAAATTGGACCCTTGTGGTGAGATATAGTACTGCTGTGCCTCACCTGCTGTCTTTTTGCTGTACTTTATTGAGAAAAAATTCTATCACACATACATTTAAGACATAGACTGTAGTAGAGAGTCATGCTGTATCACAAATATTTATGTAAAGTTCATATTGATGATATGCTGAGGAACAGACATGTGCATTTAGCCCAGTTTGTATTGTCAAATATGAGGCACAGCTCTACACTGCCTCACCCGGGATTATATTTGCAAATACTCTAGCAATTTTTACTTAATTAAATGTAAGAATCATTTCGGTTGGCATTTATTTCTGTCGCATTTTCCAACAGCTTTCCTCATTTAAGTTTGAGAATTGCATTCTATTTAATCTGACTGTCAATTTAAATCAATCATTCCAAGTTAAGTACGTTTTTTTTTTTCTTTTGCAATTCACTAGAAAACATGCACAGCAACAGCAAAGCTACTGTGCGACACTGTAGCAGGAACAAAATCCTGTCATACTCTCCTTGTTTTATTGATGCCTGCAGGGCAAATGATCCTGTTGCAATTAAGCCGAAGACTGAACTGTTTAGGCCCACTGTCTAAATTTTGCAAGCCCTCTAAAGTTCACTTTTCTAAAGTCAGAAAATAGCATTAAATATTAAAACCTCTATAAATATTAAATAGTCTGTGGCACTATTATCATTCAGGGGGCTCATATAAGGTAAAGATGTCTGAATAGATGGAGGTTTATGGGCAGAAATAACGCGTCTGCGTTGGAGGATCAGGTTTGAACTTATGAACTGAAGTGATTAAAAAATGAGTGATAAATAAAATGAAACCCATTGGCAACACACTCCTGTATTCATTTGTGGCAAACAATGGGATGTATTTGTCTTTTATCAAAATAAGGCATAACTGCAGTTGAGGTAGGTTCAGGTCATTGGTAGGAATTGTATACATTTCTCCAATTGTAAAGGACTGTAATTAAGTTTATTCTTTTTTCTTTTCCTCATCTCTCTTCATTTTGTAGTGTTTTTCAACTTTTTAATGAATTTTTTTATTAAATCGTTTAATCGTTTTTAACATTTATAGTTCACAAATGTTTCTCCAAAGGTTCGTCTCTGCTTGCGCCACCTCCTGGCTAGCTCGACAAATATGTTACCGTTTAATGAAGGATGGGCGAAGTCAAATTTCAAGTGCCATATTTATTTGTTGTTTCTTTGTAACGGTAACAAGAACAGTCGTCAGACTTCTTCGGTGCGCTACAATGTGAAGCTTGAAGACGTGACTTCTTATACGGTAAGTTTCCGCTTCTGATGCTAAAGGAACCGATCGCCCCCCTGCTGGTGTAACTACACCACTACATCCACGGATAATAAATTAACATGGGGGACAACTATTTACCACTACACAGTGCCACATATTATTTTAACAAAACATACCTACAAATAGTAAAGTGTTGATGAGGCCTCATGAAACATCTGTGTAGTGACGACACTGTATCATGATTCACTGTCTTTATTTTGAAAGACCACTAGATGTCACTCTCTGATTTATATTATGACTCTGATCTACCAACCTGGCATCATTTTCAAACGTACAGATTCTAAATTAAGACGGTGTCTCATGAAACACCGTCTTAATGTTGAAAGGCCACTAGATGGCACTCTTTTCTTTATACTATTTCATATCTACTAATTTAATAATCGAAATGGTCTGACAATGAACTGAAATGGGGTCCCTTGTTCTGCCTGCACTCTTAAAAACAAATTGAGGGATGCGGAATATCATGTCACGCGCCATAAATTGGCCCACGGGCCCCACGTTTGGGACCCCTGCTTTAGATACTACTAGGACTAAGACAGGTCTGGTATAGAACAATACTTTTCCCGATATAGAGTAAGACAAGGACCAAAATGATGATAAAAGAAATTGGACTAGTCTTTAGTTTTTGTTGTCTTTTTGGCTTTATAGACCAGTTTTCACTAAAAGTATTTGGTTCTGATGTCTGATACTTTAGAAAACGAAAATATTTTAGTCATGTCAAGTTCATTTTATTTTTATTTTTAGTTAAAAAAAAACAAAGTATCTTATCCAAACCCATTTAATGAATCTCATTAACACAGTGTCTTCATTTTGAAAAGCCACTAGATGGAACTCTCTGTTTTCTACGCTTTCTAATCTACTAATTAAACAAAATATGTTATCATTTTCAAAATGATATCATTTTTCTTAGTGCCATCTAGTGGCCTTTTTTTTAAATTCAACACACTGTTTCATGAGGCATCATCAACCCATCACTAACATCAATATAACCCTTGACTTGACTAAAGATGATTTAACAAGATGTACAGTAAATATTTGTAGCAACAAAATATTCAACAACAATGCATTGCAAACCAACATTACTTTCACACCTTCTTATGAGGAAAGAAATCTCAAATATTATACCTCAGAAAAGCAGAGAACAAATCGTTGACAATCACACCCTTTATCAAATTGAATGGGTTGTAAATACAGTTAGGAGACCATTAAATTTCCTCTTCCCAAGATCAGTTTACTAATGGCAACTTACCACCGATCGACAATAGAAAGATGACTCACGTGCAACCTCGAGTCGTTTGCTCCCACACACACATGCACACACACACACACATGCACACACACACACACACACATGCACACACAGATTCCTTGTAAAAGCCAAGAAAGCACTGATACAGCAGAACCGGGGCCTGCCTCTGCTGTGCAAGCCCCAATCAATAGCAGCAGTCTCGGCTCTTCACCGCTCAACCACTTTTCTGGCAAACAAATCCATGCAAGAAATCTTTGCGACCATCATCCTTTTAGTATGTCGACAGAAAACGTATCCAGGGAGATGTTCACGAGAGCGCTGTGACAATTGTGCGCCTAATACAATCTAAGAGCCTTAAAATCAAAATTCAAAAGCTGTTTCTACCTTTTATATCTGTTCAGATGTGTAAGACGTGTAGTCGGGTCGGCCTGAGCGGAGACTTTTAGATCAGGGGTCTCAGAGTCAACTGGCCTGGGGGGCCACCAGAGGAAAATTCTTGTGGAGACTTGGGTGTCGGCAGTTATTTCTGTCCTTGACACATTTTGATTTAAATTTTGTTGAATGTATGTTTTTTTTTTGTGTCGTTTCACTGTGAATTCGAGCCATATTTGTGTGATTGTCATTTTATTTCGTAAACAGATTGTAGTTTAAGTTTTGCAGCAATTATTTTTCAATTTTTGAGGATTAAAAAAAAAAGAAGTCAAATAAGTCACATTTTCCAAAATTCACTTCACATGAACTTTGGTTTTACAGAAATATTTCCCTTTATTTTTATGGAATTTAGTTTTGTTCATGGTTTCCTTTTTTTTCTTTTTTTTTTTTTTTATCGAGATTTTTAAGACTTTGAAAAATCATAAATTTGCAAATTTCACTACCATTTCTCTGTATTCACATGGTCTTCCGGGACCTGAACTTGACCTCAGCATTTTTTCCTACTTTCCATCTGTAGAGTCTTTTTTGGGCATTTTTGCAAAGTGTTCCATGAAAAAAAGGTTGTTTTTGTTGCAGATTTGCAATTTCGCTAAAATTCACTTGATCCACTGGGACTTAAACTTTAGTTTTGCAGCTTTTATTTTCCCTCAGTATCAAATACTTAAATAAAAAAAGAAAAGATGAAAAAATCTCTTCCATCTTTATTATAAAATTAAAGGTAAACAAATGATAAAATGATTGATGATCAAAGCCCTGAAAAATGTAACGTTGAACTTGGTCTGCCTGCACTCATAAAAAACAAATGGAGGGTCGCAGAATATCTTGTCACATGCCCTAAGAAAGGGTGATTATAGAACAATATTTTCTAGATAAAGACGAAGACCAATACCAAAATAAAAATAAAAACATTTCTTTGTATCAAGTTGTCTTTTTGCATCATAGTCCAATTTTAGTCAAATAAAAGTCTTTAAGTCTGATGTATTTATTTAATTTAATATTTATTCATTGCAGTCATAACCAACGTTATATCTCATCCAAACCCATTTAACGACACGTCAATCCTGTGAATCCAATCCCAGACACAGAAGATGTTTGTCTCATTGAAACTGTCATTTGAATTTACACATGACATGTGAACAACAACGGTCGTCCATCGATCGCCGCGATCGCATGGAGGAGGCGTGCCCAGGTTTGTGACATGCGTTTCTTCGATTGACAGGAACAATACTCACAAGCCCATTATGTCTCGAGACCACCATTATTACGGGTCAGGATACTAGAGTGAAGGACGGAATCAGAGACCAAGACATAGATCATAAACCGTTGATGGTGTCAATAAAATTTTCAATTTTGCCATTTTTAAGATGTATAAATAGTGTCACCACTGATTATTAAATATTATTTTCTTAGTGTCACTTTATTGCTATTACTTTATTCAAAGCTTAATACAAGGTTAAACATAGTTTTACTGTTTTCATTCATATTCCTGAATTCAGTATCCTGAATATCTTAAAAGGCACCCTTAAATAAAATGAATTATAATTATTATAATATGTTTGTTTTATTCAATCTTTTAGAGCCTTTTTAACACTATTGATTTCAAATTTTTTTCACAGATTTTTGATACCCTGCAAAAATCACATTTTCAAAATTTCAGTAACATTTTTTTTAGTTTTGCAGCCTTTTTTCTCTCCATTTTTTTTTTGTTAACTTTTGGACCTTTTGGTTATATCTGGGTCGAAATGACCCAGACTGCAAGCAAATGTGTTTGTGGTATCCCTCGTGTTGCCTTAGGGGTGAAGGTGAAGGTGAAGACAACACAGGGGGTACCACAAACATTTGTTTTTGGACCTCCGGAAGACAACAGTTTATTTTTTTTAAATAAAAGTCTGATATATTGCCCAACTGTTTAGAGTTTATTTTGCTAACATCTCTAAAATCACTTAAAAGTGAAAGCAGCAACAAAATGCGTTGGATCATTTATTTGACATTGTTTTAGGGTTGCTAGATACAATTGAAAGAGCCTTGACAACTTGAAAATCAACTTACGCCAAACTTTCTTTGGGATTTGGCCATTGATTATCTTTGATTCCTGCTCATTAAATATGATGTGATTTAGTCATTAGAAATGAGCTCCAGAGGTATGTATTTCTTTCAGCATTACATGTATAAGCTTGACACTAAGGAAATCTAGGCCACTGTCATTTGAATATTTGATTACAGTACTTGCTCCGTGGGGTAAAACCTTTTCTTTTTTTTTTACACAATATAAGGCACATTTCTTCTCTCTGGCTCGGATTTAGTTCTTCAAATATAGATCTTTGCTTATAAATAGTCCCGAAGGCATCAATTGCAAAAGGGTCTACATGTTTCCTAGGTAAAGATAAATAGCTGAAAAAAAAAAATCCTTTCGACAGAACACAAATCCTTTGCCGGGGCCTGAGGGGTTTGCGAGGACGCGTCTAAGAAGGAATGGGTAGATGGTCATGCAGACATGGTCGGCCCCCTTGGCTTGAGGGGACAAGCAGAAGGATATGATTGTAGGAGACTGGAGGCGGGAGAGTGGGGTTGTTTCTGCGCTGTGGTTAGGGAATAAGAAGCTTTAGGGATGGAAAAGGGAGGATGTATGTGTGTGTGTGGGGGGGGGGGGGGGTTTCTTGAAGATATGAATTTACAACTCTATTTACGCTGAACTAAAAATCATCTCATTTATCTCCACATCTCATCTGAAGGCAGATGGGGGGTAGATTTGGCAGGGTTACGCTTTGCCGAAAGGAACTAAGACAGGTTCTGAAGAAGTAATCAACAACAATAATCCACTGCCTACCTAGAGCTCTCGTATGGCATTTAATTCTATTTGACAGACAAGAATTTATCTACTTTTTCCGGGCTTCATATTAGTCTCGATCCACGCTCGGTTACACTTGAAAATGGTTATGACAGAAAGAAAAAAAACAACCTCACAGTCTGATGATATTTGTCAGTCGTGCATTATTGTTTACACTGTGTATTGTGGGTAATGATGTTTCTTGTCTTAATACAGTGGGAATAATGGATGATGTCTCAATAGAAATACATTGTTATAAGTTGTTATTGATGTTGACTTTTCCCAAAATGTCATGGCTGGGTCCTAAAATAACTACAGTCTGGTATTTTCGGAAATAAGTATCTCTGTAACTCTTTTAATATCACACCGAAGGAAAATATATACCATGTACATGTTGTTCGTGGCTTATAAGAAAACCAATACCGAAACCTGGTACAAGGAGTAAACATATGGATGAATATCATTTCCCGAATTTCCGTGCCGCTTAATCCCTTAAGGACCCTATAGCAGTTTCTGTGGGCGAGGGGTAATACTTAAATGTTGTATCTGGATACAATATTTATTTCCAAAAGTATCAATTCTAAAATGTTGTATCTGGATACAATATTTATTTCCAAGAGAATCAATACTCAAATGTTGTTTCTGGATACAATACTTATTTCCATAAGTATCAATACTCAAATGTTGTATCTGGATACAATACTTATTTCCAAAAGTATCAATGCTAATATCTTGTATTTTGATACAATACTTATTTCCAAAAGCATATATACTAAAATGTTGTATCTGGATACAATACTTATTTCCAAGAGTATCAATACTCAAATGTTGTATCTGGATATGATACTTATTTCCAAAAGTATCAATACTCAAATGTTTTATCTGGATATGATACTTATTTCCAAAAGTATCAATACTCAAATGTTGTAACATTTATACAACAAAATAAAACTATTGTTTTGTAGGTACATCTATCCAACCCACTCCATTTTTTCTGTACTTTTTAAAATGTATTTATTTTTTATTTATATTTATGCTTATATTGTGTATTACATATATAGTGAGTATTGTTGTTGGATTAGAAAACAATAAATGATAAATGGTTTAATAAAAAAGGGCTTTTACTGAGCAACAGAACTTTATTTTATCCATGATACATTTTCTTCTTCATAGTGGGCGACTATAGCACCTACAGATCTTTCACCGAAAACTTCCCTCACCATGCCCTCACCTAGGTGTATATATCTTTGTCAAGCCTCAACGTGATTTAAAAAAAAAAAAAAAAAAGAAGCTCAGCCCTGTGGCTGAGCTCGCTTTTCATCACCCTCATGCTGTGAAAACAGTAACACAATTTGCTTGTCTTTGTGCCTGCTTTCGCAAAAGGCTACCGCCGCCCCGGCCCTGACAGATACAAAGAATTATTGCCTCGTGCTGCAGTCTTAAGGTATTTCTGAAATATTTACTACAACGACACGGGACTGGAACCTCTATCTGTCTCCCACTCTGCTCACACATCCTTCATATCGCTGCCTGGTCCAAGTTCCCATTTATATATATATATATAAAACAATAAATTAAAAAAGCTGACAACATGCTTGTTTAAAGGGCAACTAATGTGTTGATTTAAGTGTGTCTTAAATAGATACTGTACCTCTATCCTCAATATGTGTCTCTTTGTAAAAAACTATTTTCATTGAAATATTGACATTATAAAAGGTACTTAAGCCCCGCCCACTGGACACAGTTCATATTGCTGGATAAAAAATGTTGTTTATCATAACCACACTCACTCTGCTGTGATTGGTCAAGCGTCAATGTCTGTCACAGCGCGTCATCAAACCCAGAAGGCACCACCCCCAAGGGACTCGTTGTATTAACAAAGTGGGATGTGATTATCGCTGGGTGAACGAGGAGTGTAGCCATCGTTACGCCATAATGAACTGCGCTCTTGTAACCTCTTGTTCGCCTGGATTTTAGGTGAGAACTTTATAAAGTAATACGTTCAAAACATGGTCATGATGAGGGACTTACTGCATCTTGGAGAGGAAGACTTCAACATTTAAAACAAGTCAGAATTGAGTTTTTTACTTTCGTTGCCCTTTAAAATGTCATATTGTATTTAAATATAATGGAGTTAAGTCACTGATAAGTCAATTTTAATTGTTTGGATGTGAATACATTGTTTGTGTCTGTATCCGTCGAAAGGTTTCGTGAGATTAGAGTGGCAATGTTTTGGAACAACCTTCAATTAGAAGCGTATAAGCCAGTTTGAGATTCCCACAGCATGAGTCATCTAAAACGCATGACCTCCAAACATAACTTACTTTTAGTCAGAAAATATTTCACGACAAACAACCTTACCCGAGACCTTTCGAAAAGTCTTGTCTGTGCTTTTTATTCCATGTGAGGCTGTGTGGGAGAATACGAGTACACGAGAACTAGAATTCATCAGAGACTTTTCAATCTTTCAACATTTAAGTTATACTTTAAAATTATTTATATATACAGAAGGATACAAACCAGATTGTATAAATACATTTACACTCATGCTTTGTCTATATTTTCAACAGTAGCTTAAAGTGGCTTAAATTACACTTTTCCGAACAACACCTAATAATTATTAGCGATGCTTCATGAAGCTTCATAAACCACTAGATCTTTGCCATATTTTACTTTTAACAGCATATTTTATGGAACCTCTCCTCAGGGCGCCACCTATTGAAATCCACAAATTATGACACTGTTTCATGAAGCTTCATCAGCACATCACTCCATATAAAACACTATAAAAGTTTATTTTTCTTGGATTTTAGGTGAAATTAAGTATATATGAGCAGTTTAATCTTTATTATCAGTTACAAATAAAGCGCTTTTATTAGTAGGATTAACAATTGCAACATTGCCAACTTTTTTAATAAACTCACATTGCAATAAACAAATTGTCCGTGAGACAAAAGCGCCGCAAAAAAAACAAAAAACAGGCAAAGCAAAGAGGCGGTCGCATTGATAATTACGGAAGTGATTGAGTTGAATAATCACTTTGAATAACAAGAGCTTCACTTTAAGCTCGCGATAATCCTGCTAGCAAATCGATGCTTTTACGATTAGAGCAATTAATAGAGAATTCATCAAATGTTTTATAATTGATAATGAAAAAAAAAAAAGATCATTACTTTAAATAGGTGCTGCAGATGAGCTGTGCGCAAGAATAAATGGGTTCATCAACCACATTAGTGATTATTATTGGTGCGGAGGTGGGATTGAGTTCCGGTGTTTACCCTTCTTTCTTTATGTCTTTTTTTTTTTAGAAAACATTACGTTTTGTTTGAGAAATTAACGACGTATTTTTGTGCTGGTTGAGGGTTTTGAGGGAGAAATGGCGTTATTGGCTGCATAAAGAATTTAAAAAGTGTGGCTCCTGAGGCAAATCGATTCTGCCATTAGTGTTTGCTGACACATCCTGCGCAGAGTTTCCCAGTTCATTGTTAGTCCCCTAAAGCAACCTGACACCATCCTGCCGTCAGGTGCCCTGTCATCCAGCCAGGCTCAGTGATCGCCGGTGCCCATGGCTGATGCTACTTATGCAGATGGAAGAGATTTCTCTGCAACTTTATCAACTTTTGAGAAGATTCCAGGAGACTGACAGGCGAGCCTTGTTTTTTTTTTTCATGATCAAACGTTTTTTTTTTGTTATTTTCTGAATCAGGCAGGATGCCATATTGTCTTGACTCACTACAGCCTTGTTAAGGGACGTCTCAGGTGTAATGAGTTAGAAAAAAAACATCTTTATTGTGTAAATTGTGGGACCTTTTATACAGGTAACAACAGCAATCGGGACATTTGGTACATTTCTAAAGATCTAAACATGATATCCAGGAGGGCTTAGGAACCTTCAACTTGAATAGAACATCCTTCAATCATGTAAATTTACTTTGTGTTAACAACAGATAGACATTGTGTTAAAAGCTAACTCTTCTAATTAGTGGATCTAAGCTCACAGTTCTTAAAAGATAATACAATTAGAGCATTGAGCGCAAAACCTTTTGATAAAATGTAAATTAATCTATAAAAAATAAACCGTATTTTAATGAGACACATTTCAAATGTAACTATGTTCCCCCTATTATCAATAGACATTATGCTTGTGAAGTATCAAAACTCCAAAAAGTATTGAAATTAAAATGTTGTTTCTGGATATGATACCTATTTCCAAAAGTATTGATACTAAAAGATTGTATCTGGATAACATACCCATTTTTAAAACTATCAATAATTAAATGTTCCGAATATGAAACTTATTTCCAAAAGTATCTACACTCAGATGTTGCATCCGGATATGATACTTATTTCTAAAAGTATTGTTACTAAAATGTTGTATCTGGATAGCATATACATTTTTAAAACTATCAAGACTTAAACATTGTATCGGGATACAATACCTATTTCCAAAAGTATCTATACTATAATGTTGAATCTGGATACGCTACTCATTTTTAAAACTAACAGTACTTAGATGTTCTATGGGGATACAATACTTGTATCCAAAAGTATCATATTTTTAATTTATTTTCATTTAAGGATCTTTTTTGTATCCTTGTGTTATTGAAAATGGACTTGATTATACTTGAATCTTTCCCCAGATAATTTTATTTTAAGTATCATGAAAACTCTAATCAATATAATTTAGTATTTATTATAGTTTGTATTTATTAGTACATAAAAATAAAAATAAACATTTTTTATTGCGTAGGGCAGTGTTTTAAGTGCAATTTTCCTGGTGGGATTAACCATAAATATCTTGACATCATGACAGAAGAGAGTCTAAAAATAGGGTTGGTAGAGGATTGATAATAACATGTTCTTTTTTTCTTTGTGTGTATTTTTCTCTATTTGAAAAGGCAAAAACTGAGTCAGAAATTAACCAGGAGGTGATTCAAGTAATTGTGGTACAAATTATGATTAGATTTTTATTATATGTATGTATTCTAGTGCATTATTACACACTGAAAATGCTATAATTATATCTAATTATAATGTCTAAAGGTCAGTAAATCTATATGGATTCAAGCAGGATGATCACTTCAGTGAATTACTGTGAAATGTAACAAGAACAGTAAAAAAAGAAAGCAGTCTATGACTACGTTGCATTGATATTATAGGAAATAGGGGGCAAACTTCAAGTAGGTAGTAAAGTGAAAAAAAACAACCTTTCATTTTGAAATAAGAGACATCAGGGGAGTGAAGAGAAGTAGAACTGGTATCACAACAAGCAGGAGAGTGAGTGCAACGCGAGGTCAAAAGAACATGGCGCTATTTTATTTATTTTACAATGCGGTTGACTCACTCCTTTCCACAAAGAAGAAGAAGAAAAAAAAACCTGCGTGGCCCAGTTTATCAGACCTTGCTTTTAGAAGTTTATTGTGTTCACTGGAGCTGGAAGCCAGACTGTTCCTATTGAATCACAGTTGTGTCTCTCAGATATTATGAAATGGGTTTCTGCCCATGTTAAAGGAAACGGCTGATGTCTCAGTGCCCCTGTGATATGAAAAATTCAATTTAAAAGGATGAGAGAAGGAACGGTGCAAGGCCCATTTTCATTCCCCCACACTGAGAGATATGAGAATGATGTTCTATTGTGTGGGGGAAATGATGCCAATCGTGCTGCAGAGAAATTCCTTCATAATTCAATTCAATTTCGTCTAAATCCCAATAGCAAGCTCCACTGCCAAAGAGCAACGGTATGATGGAGACAAAAAGGGTGGGTAGAGAGACGAAGACGGGAAGAAGAGCCGCGAAGGATCGAGACGAAAAAACAATGGAGAAGTGGAGTCACGGAGAGCAGCGAGACACACTGGGGGGGGAGTGGAAAGGGAAGAGAAATGTTTTAGCAATGATTAATTTTGATCACTGTGGCATTTTAAGTATAGCCAAGTCATTTTCTCTAATTACCCCTGTGCCGTCTCTGACAGCCGACGCCGCTACTTTCTTTGCAGAGATCCAAAGTACTGCTGAAGCCAAGCTAGCTTGAGGTGTTGGCTGTGCAATGAAAAAGTTATTTTCTAAAAAAAATATATATCACTAGAATTTTTGCAAAAAACCCGCCAAAGATTTATAGACTGTTAGCTTTGTGATGACTTGACCTACATCTGCAGTACTTAGTTTAGTTTCCAGTGTATTAAGGGCAATATTTGTTTGTAAGGGAAGGGATTAGGGGCAGAGGAAAATAAAGAGAGAAAAAAAAGACAGAACGAAAACCTCTCAGTCCACTAAATTAAAAGTCAGAATTTGCACTTTAATTCCATTAACTAAAACAGTAATACTGAAATTTGCATTTAAAGTCAGAATTCTCACTTCAATTATTTCATGAACTAAACATTGATCTGAAAATACTTAATGTAAAGTAGGAATTATAACTTTAATTTCATGAACTAAACATTCCTCGTAATAATTTCAATTTTAAAGTTAGTATTCTAATTTAAATATCATGAACCAAACAATATTCTCAAGTTTTTCATATTGAAGTCAGCGTTCTACAGAATAATGCTATTAAATAAGTCAGATAAACTAACTTTAAAGTGAGAAAAAAAATATTTAAATTGGAATCTATGGTCAAAGAAAGAAGTAGAGTGGCTTCAATTAAAATTAAAATGATAATGAAATACTTTATATTGAGAATTTTGAGTTTCAAAGATTCATTCTGAGATTTAATGATCAATTCTGACCCATTGACTTAATTTGGAATCTGCGATAATAAAGCGATAATACAGTTTGAGATCTGAAGAATTTTAAATTGTGGAATCAGAATGAGAATAATGACTTCAGAGTGTGAATTATAAGATTGAATTGACATATCCAAGACAAAAGAATCCCATTTCCCCGATGAAAAAAGACTTGAAAAAGTCTCAATGAATGGAATGAATAAAGAATCTCATTCACTTAACTTTAATCTAAAATGAATTCTGAAGTGTGACTTGAATGTGGGAATTCTAAGAGAGGAAATAATCCTCTTTCCTAGTTTTAATCAAACCTTTTATATTTTATTTGATAACAACCAGACAGTCCTTGACCTTCCTGCTGTAACTAGTTTGGTTTCAAACTAGAAGAAGATTAGAAAAAAAAAAACTCAGAATTCTCCCTATCATTTTATTAATTCAACTTAATCTCCAAAACAAATGTGTTTGTGGTATCCCTTTTCTTGTCACCTTTATCCAGAGAAAACACAAGAGACACCTTAAACACGTTTATTTTTCGGGCCTCCGGGTCACCTTGACCCTGAGATAACACAAGGTGTAAAGTAAGAATGAAAAATAACCTGAGATTAAATTGATGATTCTGAGATTAAAATGACTTTATAGTCAGAAATATGAGATACAACTTCAACACTTGTGTTATCTCAGGGTCAAGTTAACCCGGAGGCCTTGCGTTGTCTACGGGTCAAAGGTGAACAACCTCTACCATTGCATATGTATTTCTGGAGGCCAGGGAGGTCGTCTTTGACCCAGAGGCAACACAAGGGATACCACAAACACATTTGTTTACAGGCCAAGGTAAGCATCTAAAAAAATCTGAGATTATTTTACTTTAAATTGATAATTCTGAGATTAAAATGACTTCATGGTCAGAATCATCAGATAAAATTGCGACTTCAAAGTAAGAATTTTGAGATTGTTTTTTTTTTCCCCCACTGGCCCTAATCCTCTTCCCAAGTTGAATGTAAACCTTTTTCTTTTCTTCGAAACAAACCCCCCGAAAAAAGATTGTGATTGCGAACGAAGACTCCGACTCTCCCGTGTTAATTGCAGATGTGTGTAGTCCCATCGAATAAACACCCCCCCCCCCCAAATCTGTTGGCGTGGCAGTCGTAGCATGGCTTACTGTTGCCTTGGCGTTACATCATAGAAGCCGCCGCCGCCGTAAGAACTTAAGCCGTTTATTGTGGACACAGGTACTTTTTAAACTTGGGGACGAGAACACGCCATGTTTATTTCTGATGTCCTCATTCAGTCTTAAACATAATATCATCATTTTACCTCTCATCTTTTTGGGTTTTTTACAATCTGTTCTGGACGGATTGTTTTTTGTTGTTTTTTTTGCGGGAAAATGGTAGTGTTTGATTTCCTGGGAGAGTTCCCTGAATGTAAGAGAAAGATGAAGAGGAAGAATCCCATTTAGTTCCAGTGTTTGTGAGTACATCCTGGCTCTGGCATTTTTTTTTGTGTGTGAGTGTGTGTTGGTTGTGTATGCAAGAATCAATGAGGGGCTGCCTGTGGAGCCACGGGAGGGGAAAAAAAATGAGCTGCTCCGGCAAATATGACAATGAAGAAGTGCACCTCTCAGTGTATGCAGCGAGCATAAAACCATGAAGACTGGAGCGCTTCCCCGGCTACTGCGATGAAACTGTGTGTGTGTTTTTTTTTTTTTTTTTTTTCCTCCCATCCACCATTATGTCCTTCATTCTCATCCAATCTACTCTCGCGTTCTCTCGCTCTCCCCATGCACACCCACACACACAGTTGTTTTTATAGGTGCAATAGCTCCAAGGCAAGCAGCGTGGAATTGGAGTCTTCAAAGAGTCTTGGATTATCAAAGAGACACAGCTACCAGAAAAGTAGGGGACACACAGGGGAGGGTGGATGATGTCGGGGGGGGCGAACATAAGCAGGAGGCGGGGAAGGGGAGTCAGCATGGGTTTGGGTGGAGGATGAAGTGATCAGACAGAGGAGGAGGGGTGGCAGATGAGGACCAGAAGTCCCTTTGTTCGGATACTGTAAAGAGGAAAGTAAGGCGGGGGGGGGGGGGTTAAGAAAAAAAAGAAGAAAACAGCTGATGTGAACGCATTAAAAAACAATCACAAAGACTTTAATGGTCTTGATAGGCAAGACTGAATTCACATTTTTCACTGTCTGTGTTTTTTTTTTCTTTACAAAGACTTTCATTTCCAATGAGAGCAATGGCCTCGAAAAAATTCCATAATGTTGTGTCTAGAAAAGCATCAAGTGTGAATAGAGCTGCCATATCTAATGACAATTTTTGACTGTTTGCGGCGTTCTATACGACAGGGTGTGGGAGTTTGTGTGAACCCAAACCCCCCCGCCCCCCCCGCCTTTACACTCCTCACCCCCTTCGTCATTTGCTGGATGAATGTCTTCAATACCAGCTTTTATAAAAAAAAGTGTGAGAGACTGATTTCGCAGAGCGGCTTTGCCACCTTCACCTGCATCATCATCATCTTTGTCGTCGTCGTCATCAGACACAGCTGTGTTTGCCGTCAGCCAGCGAGCACGCGGAGCCATCGCCGAGACTTTGGTTCAAACATTGCCGGAGATTTATTTAAGATCCGATCAGGGTGTTAAATGCTCCTGACAGATAAAAACACGTCAACTTCCAAAAAGTAATCCACTTTCTCTTGAAAATGTTGGATTTGCATCCTCCTGCCTGAAACGTTTTCTCTCGCAGAGGGACGCCAACGCGTTTGATCTGTCATGAGAAATGTGTGTGTGTGTGTGTGTGTGTGTGTGTGTGTGAGTGTGTGTGAGAGACACACAGATAGAAGGAAACAGGAAGAAAGGGAGATGTTAAAAGAAAAAAGTTTTCTTCAACCTTATTAAATAAAGCGTGAACACGTTGGTTGAGAGCAGATGGTGTACAGTAAAAAAAAAATATATATATATATATATACTGTATATATATATATATACAGTATATACTGTATATATATATATACAGTATATATATATATATATTATATATATATATATATATATATAAATATAAATAAATATATATAGATTATACATTAAATACAATAACAAGATGTTCGGTTAACTACGTACATACAAAGATATTCTCTTGGATTTTTTTTAAATTTTAAGTCCATTTTTTTAAGTTAAACAATTGAAAATTATTTCAATTTTAGAGTCTTTCTTGATTTTTTTTTCACAAAAACAATAAATGACTATAGTTAAACTGATTAATGACGTTTTCATCTTTTTCGTTGGCATTGCGTTCTTTTTATTTTTGCTTGTCGTTTTTTTTTGTTAACCAAGCCTTGAAAAACTGCTTATTTTGTAGTATTTACAAAAAAAGTATTTAAGACATTTTTTACAAATTTCTTTTGTAAAAATAAATGAGGGCATGGGAGGGGTGTTGGTGTTTATTTTTTGTATTTGAAACATAATTTCAATAAGAAGAACATTGGAATAAAAACATTTTAAATGATTCCTTATGTTATTCTTATTATGTTTTTTATTTTTATGAATAATTGCTGTATTGCTGCGTCTAATTTGAAAAAAGCAATTTCCGGAAGGAGACCTCCTGAGGGATCAATAAAGTTCTACCTACCTACTTACCTACCTACCTACCTTAAGTGATGAAGGAGGTTGCAGACTTCTGCCAAGCAGCTCACCCATTTTTTTGTTTAGCGTTATTCATGTGCCACAAACTCAGAAATTTTGTTACAAAATTACAAGACCAACAAATTGATGAATTTACACAAGATAAGTATTTATTATCATACAATAATTGAGCTTCATCAGAAATAGAAATTTTGTGTTATCAGTAACATCCGTATCTTTGCAAGAGAGTATTAATTAATTGACATAATAGAGAACCGCACTTAAATGTTTCCATGACATGACGCAAGATAATCAAGTGGAATTATGGAATTAGCTAAATGGAACGGAGGAGGGAAGTGTGGAGGATTTTCGGGGAAGAAAATAGGAAAAAAAAAAAAAAAGGATGAGTGCTAAAACTTAATTGGAGAGAGCTGGATTAAAAACTTTGATTGGTTTTGGCTGAAGACTTAACGCAGTCCAAAAATGAAACTCGTGTTAAAGCTGCCAAGAGTTTTTACCGAAATATACACAAAATAATCGTGGAAAAATGAAGACTTGCGGTGAACGATGAGTGAATGAAGCGAAAACAAGCCATAGAAAGGAAACGCTTAAAAATAGTACAAATGGCAAGAAAGTGAGGAATCTGTTAATTGCTGGAGGCTATACAAGGCTTCTCGTCTGACACCAGAGAATTAGACAAAAACCTCAAAAGGTATTTCTTATCAGGGTTGGATAAAAAGATTATTAGATGATTGACAATAGCAATAGAATAAATCAGACAATGTTATTTCGATATATCAAACTATAACAAAAAGTAGAAGCATCTTTTTTCTTCTTTTTTTTGCGGAAACTTTTCCGACCATTTTCAGTTTAGGAACATAAACTGAACAGTAAACTGATCACCTTCTTAAACCAGATATTTTTCCATTGACACAAACACAGTCCTTACCCTCACTCACGAACAAGAACCCAAGACCATTCAGTCAATCTTGCATTAAATATCTTGAAAAAATAAACAAATATCACAGCAGGGATCGAACTCTTTTGTTTTATAGCTAATCTAGTTGAAAAACAAGGGTAAAAAAATGTATTGATTACCAAATAACCAAAAGAACTAAGATAAAAAAGAGTAAATTAAATCGTACTGTATTAAATATGGTATATATTTTATTGAAATTGGACCTATTAAAATAATAGTCTTTCACCCCCCATTTCCGCCCCCTTACAATTATCGTAAGGAGCTGAAATTCCGTAAATATGTATTATGTATTTTCATAAAAGTCAGACATATTTTAACATTGAATATCCCCTTTTCCCTTGACCAGATCGACTTCCCTCCCCTTCTAAAACCTTCACTGAGAAGTAAATAAAATTGATTAAAAAAAAAAAAAAAAAGTCCTACAAATATTTGATCTGTTTGCTCCTTCCACCATAACTATTTGACTACTTTTTTCCCTTCCACAAATTAGCCTTGAGGTGTGTTGCCCTTTGAAATTCAGCAACATCTTAGATCAAATTATATTATAAATGATGTTTACTTGGCAGGATTCATTGATCAGCTGCTACAAAAAAAACCCAGAAAATATCATATTTTCTTTTTAACTAAGCTGAAAATCTCCGTGGTAGGTTGCCAAGCGTTTCTGCCAAAAAAGAAAAAAATCAGAAGTAATCAGGAATAATCAAATGTTTAATGCAAGAGTCTGAAATTCACCCCCCAAACTTTGTTGGCTGGGATCGGGAGCTCCAGTTGCAGAGCAGATGCTTTGGCAGCTTCGCAAATTTGCTATCTCGGTTGGGGGCAAAAAAGCACCCTAATGGTCATTTGCAGCAACATTCTCCATCTAAATTATAGTTAAACAGCAAACAAGTTCATATTCGTTTTTAATATAAAATAGCTTTGAGGTCACATGTTAAGTAGTGCAAAGTTAAATAATGACTCTAAAGTAATAATGTCAAATACATTTTTGAGATCTCATTGGTAACAACTTCCTTCCGCTTGTGTTTTTACTACACATGTGTATAGAACAGGTTGCTCAAAATTGTTTTAATGAACCGGAAGATGATATTCAGCAGCCCTCCATCAGATGGTTAAAGATTTAAGTCATCAAATCAACTGTTATAGTGGTTATAGTATAGTTAAGACAGAATAGGTTAACCGTTGCGTTATCCCTGGGTCAAGGTGACACGGTGGCCCGGAAAAGACAAATGTGTTTAAGGTATCCCTTGTGTTGTCCATGGGTCAAACTGAACGACCTTCCTTGTTTCCTAGAAATATACATATACAGTGGTGGAGGTCGTTTATATTGACCCAGAGGCAACACAAGGGATACCGCAAACAGCTTGGTTTTCGGGCCACTGGGTCCCTTTGACCAGGAGATAACACAGGGTTAGTAAAAAAAAAAAGACAAAATAAATCTGACAAAACAACAAAAAAATGATTCTTATTTGGATAGAAATAACGACTTGAAAATAATGCTCCAGCTTGTGGACCAGTCCTCAGAATAATGGACCTTTGTTGGCCCCCAAGCCAGTCAACATGTGACCACCCCCCTGATGCTAAGTAAATCTCTGTATAGCTCACTTGTAGTGGTTCGTCCAGCATTACACAATTTTTTTTTTTAATAAGAAAAACCTTTCAATGATTAGGGCGCAAAATAAACGATCAACATTAAAAAAATAGAGACGGCAGAAATGGAAGGCACGAAGGAAATTAATTCTCTATATCTGCCTCCTGCTGGGCAACTTATTGCATCTCAAAGTTCCCAGTTAATATCTCCACCGCTAGCTGGGAAACATGCACAGACTTCCAATTTGTTTGAACTGGATCATAATTGGATTGAGGATGGCAATGAAACCCCCAACAACAATCCTTAAAACTGTTTATTCTATGTCTTTCCTGCCAACACCGGAATACTGTCTATGAAAAAGGCAGTGTGTGTGATTAGGCGTTTCGCAGCACTCCTGAACGCACCACGATGCCATGCTATTTAAAGAACATCTTATGGTCTCGCTTGTCTAGATTTGTTACCCAGGCATGAAAGATGTGTCGCAAATACGTTCCAAGAGTTGGACGAACTGTGCTTCCATCTACATTCTTGCTCTTAAAGTAATCCTTTAGATGCAGCCCGATGGGGAGCCCTCGTTGCCTCTCCATCATATCAACGGAAGTGGAGAAAAAAAAAAAAAGGAAGAAAGAAAAATGCTTAATTAGATTCATGGTGACCTTTTCCATCTGTGGCTGCCAGCGTCCAGACACTGCCAAAGCAGAATGTGTTCTCAACATTGATCTTTCGCGAGTATAGAGAGGAAAGTGAAGCAAGGCAGAAAAACAGCATATCAGAAAGCATCAGATGAAGCGATTACTCTATTTGAGTGCGCTGCCCCTCGTGTCCAGGCACTCAGAAATTGGCGTGTACATTCCGGGGAGGCTCTGTTAATCCACCTATTACGGCTCAATCAGCGTCGCGCAAACAAACAAACTGGAATCGTAAGTCGTGCCCCTCTGAATCGACGGCCATGCGTTGACGTGCAGACAAAATTTCATTTCTTGATCGTACATCAACCTGCTTTTGATCTTCCCGTACGGTTTAACCTGCCAGCAACAGAAGCCGAGATGGTAGCTCCTGCTCCTTTGAAACCAGACGCAGACTTTACATCAAAGGCAAATTGTTTTTAAAAGATAAAATACCCCAGAATTATATTAAATAATGCAAATATGAATGATTATGTATAGAGGTGGCTTTGATCTAGTCAGGGATAGGAATCTGACTTAAGGTTAATTTTAAAACAAAGAACGGAGATCAGATTTTGTTTGAAATCACAACAATTTTACTTACACAAGGAGAGAAAAACATGTTTGTCCGATTTCTGTCTGACCTAATAACTTTTCGGGTTGCATCTTTATACCCAATCGTAAAAAAAATTGACAAAAAACATAGGTCTTAACTGGAAAAAACATAGACACGAATGAATTACGGCTGGTTTTAGATGGAGGACAGGATTCCTTATTTGAGTAAACCTGGGATTTGACATTTGGGAAAAAATTGGGGACCCCTGCTTTAACTAATAGTTTGTATTGTACTAATACTCAACATTCTCGCTACACATAATATACTATAAACGTTACTAAAAACAATCGGGGACCCCTGCTATAACTATTAGTTTGTAATCTACTAATACTCAACATTCTCGCTACACATAATATACTATAAACGTTACTAAAAACAATCGGGGACCCCTGCTATAACTAATAGTTTGTAACTTACTAATACTCAAAATTCTCGCTACACATAATATACTATAAACGTTACTAAAAACAATCGGGGACCCCTGCTATAACCAATAGTTTGTAATCTACTAATACTCAACATTCTCGCTACATATAATATACTATAAACGTTACGAAAAACAATTGGGGACCCCTGCTATAACCAATAGTTTGTAACTTACTAATACTCAAAATTCTCGCTACACATAATATACTATAAACGTTACTAAAAACAATCAGGGACCCCTGCTATAACTAATAGTTTGTAATCTACTAATACTCAACATTCTCGCTACACATAATATACTATAAACGTTACTTAAAACAATCGGGGACCCCTGCTATAACTAATAGTTTGTAATCTACTAATACTCAACATTCTCGCTACACATAATATACTATAAACGTTACTAAAAACAATCGGGGACCCCTGCTATAACTAATAGTTTGTAATCTACTAATACTCAACATTCTCGCTACACATAATATACTATAAACGTTACGAAAAACAATCGGGACCCTTGCTATAACTAATAGTTTGTAACTTACTAATACTCAAAATTCTCGCTACACATAATATACTATTAATGTTACTAAAAACAATTGGGGACAACTGCTTTAATTAATAGTTTTTAACTTACTAATAATCAAAATTCTCACAACACATAATATACTTTAAATGTAACTAAAAAGAACAATTTCGATGTGTTTTACACTACGGCCCTTATTTCTACGTTAAGGTCAGATGAGGCCCGAATAGATGAGGCAAAAGTTAAAAGTACACAAGGACCCTTTGGCATCATTTCCGTTGCTGAGCAATCACGCTTGATAGAGATATGGAACGATATTGACGACAGATCGGATTAATCGTTTGATGAAATTCTGGTTGAGTGCTTCACAATGGACTTCAGTCAGAAACCCCCCCTTTCCCCGCACCCAAAAGCAAAGTCGACTCACTACATTGCCAGATCCTCTCAGAGCTAATTTCAGTCAAAACTGACATTTTTATGGCTCATCATGTCATATCGTGGCCATCAGAGTACAAGCACGATGAACCATTTAAATACTGTGGGCCATGCTGTCATCTCCCTTTAGTAACATGTTTCTGTGAGACGCTGAAGAACACACTGGATTGTTCTGCCTCCCGCTGTACATTTTATTTGAGTCAAAACTCAACGGTGGTAGACCCCCTTATCTTGATAAGAAATACAACTGTATACCTAATTTAAGGATTAGACCCAGAAAAAATCTAAGCAGGAGTTGCCAGGCAACAGAAATGAATTGCAACAAAACTCAAAGTAAAACCACGTTGTAATCCCAGAGCATGCATTACATTTTAGACAGTCAAGGACTCCAGTGGTAAATTGGAAAATGAGATTTACTTTCCTCAAGAACACCTACTCGGACATGGACGGCGGAATCAGCACATAATAAGCAGCTAATTAACCGTGCGGTTTGAAAAAGGGAAAGTCTCAATGGACGCTGTTAGTCTTATTGGCTTCAATAAGGAATCTATGATTTATGGAGAGGGTGGACATGAAGCTGATGGATCACAAAAACATAGAGATCAGTGTCGTCTGTTTTTTTGCCACCAGAGTATTGATTCTTTGTTGTGCGCCGAGGTGCAGTACGGAGACGTTTCCAGTACAGGTCGGTCGATCTGGAAAATGTTCTAAACGATATCCAGGACAAAGCAATTAAAAAGGCAATAATCAATATTATTGACACTTTAAGCGTCATTAGAAACGTCTTTTTACAGTATGTAATTAACTGTATTTTTCAAGAACTATAGTGGAAAACGCAGCTCAGAGTCCTACAGTTCCTAAATAAATAATAAAAAAAAGAAATAAAAAAGTTTATTTTTCAGATGACGCATTCATTCTAAGTGACTAAAGTGAAGAAAAACATAATTTTGAACCTCCTTTTTGTGGATTTTTTGGATGAAAATGTCAGCCAAAGATTTAGAAATACAATACTTTCTTGGTAAATGTTGATAAATAAAACAGATAATAACATTTCTGTTGTGTTCAGATTTAACGTCTGGATCCACAACTAATTTGAAGATCTGTGACTCTCAGTGTGCACAATATGTTGTCCTCTATGTGTGTTCTTGTTATGCTGTAACCATTTGCTTTTTCTAAAAAATAAAGTATTAAATTATGTTGATTAAATACAGATTCAGGGAAAATATGATGTTAGCAACCACACGTTAACCATCCATACCAATGGCTTAAGCCTTAACAAAACAAAATCTTCAATTTTACTTTAAATAACAATAATTGTTTATACATTTTCTGTAATGATTGGATTTATTTTGGAAATAAATGACTCAGTAGAAGTCTCTAATTGTTTTTTAATCATGTTTCCATGTGAACAACAAACAAAATAAGATTCATTTTGAAAAATATATACATACGACATAAAGTAACATCAAGAAAATTGCAGTTGCAGTACTCTGACACTAGGTGGAAGCAAAAACACTGATTTTATAACTACGGATTGGGTCTTTTACACCTTAAATCCCGTTATAATGAGCTATTATTTGTACTCCTTGCTTCTTTCTTTTTTCTAAATATTGTTTTATTACTCCACAGATATATTTGATAGCTTTGACATTGTCAGCTTTTTAAATAGTGTCTCACTGCGTCACATGTTTGATCAATCAGATGGACGACTGAATCCTAAGAGACTATAGAAGTGCTCATGTTTGCCGTCACGAAAACGAGCAACAGTTTGATAAGCAGACTGTTTATTTTGCTCTCAACAATGGAGAGCATTTACATAAAGAGCCCCAAATGAGCCACTGACTGGAGATAGAATCAGTGCCCAAGCAACCCATCACAGTGCATCTCCATCCCACACATGCTTGATTAATACATCAAACAACATCCATTCTCCTTCCACTCATCAATGAGTGCACACAGCTGAACGGGAACACACTCCTGGTTTCGCACTCACACACACACTCACACACACACACACAGACACGATTTAACGTGTGGAGCGCCGAGCGACGGCCCCCTCCATCATGGTTAATACATCAAACAGCATTAGCTTCCTGTATTCCTGAAGCTTAGACAGACATGGTTCTGACAGCCAGAGATTCCTCACTCGCTGCCTCCTCCTTCTGCCTCTTCCTTTCTTCTCCATGAAGTCTGTTTGGGTGGTTATAGGAACACGCCGCCAAAATAGATTCACTTACATGTTACCTGTGCTTTTATGTGTGTGTGTGTGTGTGTAAACTTGTATAATGTCATGTCGGGAAGTCTTCTACAACAATGACGCGTCGACCGGGAGAGAAAAAGTAGCGACGACCGCTTTTTACGTTGACAATGACGAGTAAATAGGCACAACCTAAAGCGGAAGTTTATTGTTTCAACCATAGCTGCATTGGAAATTCATTGCTTTTATCCATTTTGTTTTGTTATCTACAATAATGTATGGACTTTAAATTATGTGATTAATTGCGATTAACTCATTACAGTCATAATTGTTGTTTCCTCCTTAAATTTCTATCTCAATAGTTTTTGCACATTGCTTTTTAGTTCTTTTTTATTTTTTATTATGGACTTGTTGGAATAAAAACAATGGATTTTGTGAGTAATATTTATATCAAACCACCTCATTTTTAATTATATAATAATAAAATATTACATAATTAATTATAATAGGGATGGAAAATTCAATTCCTCAAACCTGTATGGAACAAAACCTTAAAGATTAATATATTAAAATATATATAATTATATGATGACAATTTGATTGAAGATAAGCCAAGAAAGAAAAAAGAAAAACAAAATATAAGGCAGTTGTTGCTGCAACAGAAGCAAAGAGTATCTCTATTTGACGGACCGGTGGCTCTAGTCTGAGTCTCTCCCGGATGAATGCGCTTCTCACATTATCATTAGCAAAATAAACCAGAAAGTAAAGGTCTTTTGGGCAAACCGTATTTGCGATCAGGTTATTTGGGTCACGAAGTCGGTGACCAAAGATGAGAATCGGAATATAGATTCACTGGTAAATGGAGAGCTTGTTCTTTTGGCTCAGCTCTATCGCTGCACTGATCCTTGTGTCTGTCTAATTTTTTCACTCGTGAACAAAACTCCCTGATACTCCCTCACTAGGGGAAGGATCTCAACAATCTACTCTTTCCAAACTGAAGACAATGGTCTCAGATTTAGATCATCAGGAATAGCTAATCAATTCTGATTGGGAGTTGGAAGTAAAAAAAATAAATATATGAATAGCAACATGTCACATTCTGTTTCATTCTATTTACTAATATTTGTTTTTTTTTCTCTCTCTCCTGTCTTGATGTCTCATTCGCTCATGCTGGATTTTACGGACAGTGACCTTTTGTTTTCCCCTGGTTTTCCCCTGCACTTCTGAATCTGATTTGTGACTCCTGTTTCCCTGCCGTGAGTTTACGTTTCTTTATTCATCCGGCTCAGCCACTCTTTCCCTTTCAGACATAATTATTGGAATTAAAAGCTGAACTCTCGATTACCCCACTGCCGTCATTGGAGGTCTTTTTTCTTTAGTTGTACAACTAATGAGCTTTTTTAAATTTGTGTTATTAGGGAATTCACTTTTTTATTTCTTACATTAAATCGTATTCTATTATTTGAGTTGGTCTGTTTCTGTTTGAGGCAGTCACAGTCTTATCAGTACTCGTTTAGAACGTTTAGTTTTATGTACACTTGAAATCCCAAACCTCTCTTGTACCAACATAAAATAAATGAATACATGAATAAATGAATGAAAGCAGTGTATTTATATTTATCAAATTACATAAAAATGCCAGTTTTGACCTATAATAATATAATAAGACAATGGCTGCCACTTTGCAAGGAAGATGAACCACTAGATCTGGACCTTGATCAATAAAGTTCTACCTAACCTAACCTAAATATAAATAGTATATGAAGAAATTAAACGAATATGTAATGCAAACACCACATTGATGAAGGTTCTTTTAAATAAGATGTGTTGACAATCATCTCTTCTCATCTTCAATGTATTTTTGGACCATAAGATGTGTTAGATACTATATCAACAAACAAGTACACATTTAGTTCTAGTTATTCTTTGTAGGCTGCGTTGCATGACTATCTTTTGTTTGGAGTAATGCAACTGCACTGCACAGAGTATATATATATATATATATATATATATATATATATATATATATATATATATATACTACTAATACTAATACAGCAAAATTCTCGTGGAGTAATACTTCAGCGCTCTGCGGAGTAACAAAAGAGATTATGGCAGAGTAACAGTGGCTAGCGGAGTAATACAGCAGAACTTCATAGAGTAATACTAAGGAGCCTTGCGGAGAAATACAGCAAAAGCCTTGTGGAGTAATACTTAAGCGTTCTGCGGAGTAACATAACAGAGCATTGTGAAGTAATACTATGGTGCCCTGCGGAGTAACATTAAATAACCTTGTGGAGTAATACAACGGTGCCCTGCGGAGTAACATAACATAGCATGGTGGAGTATTAACACGATGCCAAGCGGAGTAACATAACACAGCATTGTGAAGTAATACTATGGTGCCCTGCGGAGTAACATTAAATAGCCTTGCGGAGTAACATAACATAGCATGGCGGAGTAATACAACGGTCCCTTGCAGAGTTATACAGCAACTTGTCAGAGAGTAATACTCAGGAGCCTTGCGAAGTGATACAGTAAAAGCCGCGTTGAGTAATACTTTAGCGCTCTGCGGAGTTAGTAATAGAGGATCGCAGATTAATACAATGGGGTTTTGCAGAGTAATACAACAGCGTGTCAGGGATAATACTATGGTGCCTTAAGGGGTAATGGAACAGCACCTTGGGTAGTAGTACAACAGAGCCTTTTGCAGTAATACAACAGCCTGTTACGGTGTAATACTACGGTGCCTCGCGGAGTAATATAACGGCTTTTTGCAAAGTAATAGTACTTGTAGTACTGTAGAAATTTGTGGAGCAATACAACAGCGCCTTGTGAGGTAATACCAAGACGCCTCAGCTTTGTTACCATAGACCACATGAGATTTTCCGAGGTCAACTAAAATGAATACACAGCGCATCGGATTATAATGCGCCCTTTTGATTTATTTTTTTTAAATCCCCAAAATGCTGTATTTGGTTTTCAAATTAATTTTCATACCCTGTCATCAGACAGTACTCCAGCTGCTAGTGGTATAGAAGGTGGGCGTATAAATCCTCAGCCGCCATTGTACATGACACTCCATTAAATGTATGTCTACATGCAGTTGCAAAAGATTTTGTCCGTGCACATGGACAGGGTAGTTGCAACGGAAGCGCTAATGTTTGTGTTCACTCGTGATTTTAATAAAGGCGGACAGTCATGTTCGAGCTGTGAGTGGGAAGAAGGCAGGGGCTGGTGTTGGTGGCCTCCTGGGCGGCTGTTCTTGTAGCTTAAGCACCGAGCGACTCCCATGTGATCTGCTATACTGAAAATCCTTCCAAAAGAGGATAATGCGGCTTTAGAATCACATTTACAGCACAGGAGCAGCATCCCGCTGATAAATACAGATCATGGTATTTGACCCTGTCCATCAGCGCTTTGAAAGGGCTCACGGCTTGTAAGTATCGAAGCCGCGCAGCCGTCTTTGTCACAATCGTGCCATGGGGGCTGGATCTCACAAACCTTCCAAATAAGAGCAATAGAGTGAGAGGGCAAAAGAGCAGAGATGAAGAGGTATGAATCTGAATATTTGCTGGACTCTTTGACCCATTAAAAAGAAAAAAATCTATTACACAAATGTTTTCAAAAACCTTTCAAGCTGAAATATGCTTTTTTTTTTTTTTTTTTTTGGCCGCTTGATCGATCGCCGGCCTCAAAGCCAGTTTGCTGTGTTTGTTCCGCCGGAAGACTCCACAACAACCTTAAATGTCAATACTGATCACCATCTGGTAGTCATTTTCAGAGCTACCTGAAAGGAATTACCCTCACATGATTACCCGAATTCAATAGCGGAAGTGGCGGTGATATTATTCCTCTCACTATGGGCAAATTGCTCCGGCGGAAACCAATAACCCAACATAACGTACCGAGGTAATATGAAACCTGTGACCTTTATTAGGCCAAGAGTCACAATGAGGCGTTGACATAATTGCAGAGCAAGCGGAGATAACATGCTTTTAGACACTTTGTTTATCGATCCGTATTCGTTCATTGATGTGTTAATCCACGGTGGAAAACCCTCGGCAAAGCTCTGACAAAATCAATCCCTGGATATAGTTATTTTTCAGATAATTCCTCTCCTTCATTATTTCATAATTATACCGTTACTTTTTTATGGTTATATGAAAGAAAAAAACGATTTACTGTCCTCTTTCCATAACTTGCAAGTGATTTTGCTTATTACGAGGCTCTTTGTATCCACAGTTGCGCATGTTTGATGCATTAGCGTGTCGTGAGGACATGAAATATTAAACTGGATGAGGAAAAAAAAAAAAACACCATGCACTGACACAGATGTCATGTTTACTTATATTTTTCATGAGGAAGAAGCACCACGGCTTAATTCCCTGAACAATAACGCCACTCACAGTCGCCTCTGACTGCTGCACTTGATGGACTTCCTAAACAAATGTGGCATGTGTTAAAAGGAACAAACACTCATTTAAATGGGAAATACTCGCAAGTGTAAACAGAACGGAATTATTTACAGCAAAGGATGTGCACGGCTGCTGTGGGTTTCAAGTGAGGCACAAAATGGTCTCTGATATGAGCCCATTTTGAGATCTGTAGGTAAAGAGTTACATTTATTGATCCGACCCAAGCGAGAAAATTGAGCCATAAAAACCCTCTCAGGCTTCCCTACGTCACGGAGCGAGAGGAGACACGACGCCGCATTGAAATGTTTAGCATTCCACAGTCAATGAAGTTATCAAGCTAGCTTGTAAACACGTGATGATATTTATTGACTTATCTTTGCAAAAATGAAATGTGATGCTTTGCTCAAGATTGTCTGTCCGCGGATGCTTGATTAAAATGAAACGCTACTCTCATTTCACAGCGAGTCCAATGGAAATAATCTACACTGTATTTATGTTTCATTTTTTACAAACTCCTGCACTGAAGAATACAAAGAGTGTTAGACGTTCGGAATTTAAAACATGGTCCTCAGTTTGAATTATAAGTGGAAGTCGAAGCAATTAGTTTTAAAAGTAGTGTACTTATTTTTATCTTTAAAAATATTGAAGGAATCATAGCATTTGGAAGACTTTAGCAAAACACGACATCAAAAACAACGTATACGATACAGGAATTTTAGCTAGAATCCCAGTTAAAATGCTAAAAAAAATCATCTGAAATGATAAAATAAACATGATTTAAGAATTAGCACTCTAAAATCCCTTTAATCTAAGATTTCCTAGTATAAAGTCAGAACTCTCACTTTATCTGAGATAGTTTTTACAGAACAAATACATAAACATGTAATACAATTTGTTTTAAGGAGTTTTTTGTGGTTGAAAATGCTAGAATATTGGACAACGTCAGACAATTCTGAGATAGAGGCGAGACTTCTGAGATTTAAGTCACTTTAAAGTGCAAATTCTGAGATTAGAGCAACATTTTAAAGAGACAATTGTGAGATTAAAGTAATATTTCAAAGTGAGACTATGAGATCAAATCCAAACTTCGAAGTGATATACCTGTATATATTAGATCATAGACGGACTTCAAAGTGAGAAGATTTAAGTAAGATTTTAAATGGAAATGTCTAAAATATATAGATTGACGGCACTTTAAAATAAGAATTCTGAGATAAAAGTGAGACTACTGAGATTAACACCACTTTAAACTGAATTCTGATATTAAGCTTCAAAGTGAAAGTATAGAAATTAATGTTAAAAGTTTTAGTTCTGAGGAAAAAGTAGGACTTAAAAGTGAGTATTCTTGTATCAAAGTAATACTTTAAAGTGTGAATTCTGATATGAAATGAAGACTTAAAAGTGAGAATTGGACTTGGAAACACCACCAATCTGTTCTCTCTCCCATCAATATACCCTGAACATTCAAATATCACAGAATTATATGAGTTATTTTTGTATGAGAGAGAGAGAAAGAGATCAAAAAAGGACCAAAACATAATCCCCTTGGTTGGGGTAATTAGAAAGAAAACGATCATTCAATGCCTTATGAATGTACAGGGTCATGAATTCTGGGTCATGTGTCGATACGAGTCATCAAAGGAGTGGAGACAGTATAATGCCGCCCAGTATCCTTCCCGATCCATCCATCTTGTGAGCCTAAGAAATGAGTTGCAGGAAGGAAACTGAGTCGTGTTTTACTTTATGAAAATGTAAAACAAACTATTAAAGTCTAGAAAAAAGTAGTTTGTGTTTTATTTATTTATTTGATATTGTTTGCGGTAAAGGTTACTCTTTAAATTAAATATCCTATTTTAGAATCAGATGCCTTTGGTTTAGATAATGACGCCTCAAGTCTATCCTTCTTTTTTTTCCTCCCTTCAAGGCGTTGTTGCACACACGGGTGGAAAAAAAAAAAGAAGCTCAATTTCCCTTGGTGACATTTTAGTGACATTTTGCTATGAAGCATCTCCAGCAAGTTGAGCCCGACTCCGTTTGTACGTTCAAATAAAAAAAAAATAAAAAAAAGTCCCCAGCATCTGATAACATCCCCGGATCACCTATCTCTGATCGATCGGCTTAAGCCAAAAATCAACATGAGCATCCTGAATCGATGAAGGGGAAATTAAACGTGTGCTTTTTATCTTATCTTTGGACATTTTCTCTAATAACTAGAATTTGTTTTGTCGCTGTCGCCTCGAGGTAAAATCCAAAACACCATGTTTTCAAAACAGCCAGGTGATATAATCTGTTTTTTGTTTTGTTTATTATTTCAAAATGCTGCATGGTAACAGAGCTGAATGACTCACTAATACCCATCATAGTAGGATCTTGCTTTATTTATGGGTAGCTTGTGGGTTTCTCCAGTGTGTCTCACAGGCCGAGTGATTCATGAATGGACTAGACGGTTTGCGTCCGCAATTGTTCAGGTGCACTGGGAGCTGGATTTTCAAGATTCTATCCTATTTTTTTTTTCATGTTCCCAGGACCCATGTCTTCCTCACTTGTGATCGGTCCATTTCTTTCCATTAACAAGAAGCTGACACAGTTATTTGCCCACAGGATTAATAGTCTGATTACTATGATAAAGCAACGTCGTCTGTTGTGTACATTCGGACGCGGTGTCTGCGATGGATTCCGCGAGCGTGTGATTTATTGTGAAACACAGCCTATTATTAAGGGGATGTAACTGAATGGAAGGAACAAAAGGTGTCTTTGGCTGAGCAAATGCAACTAGTACTTTGTGGCTAAAATTACAATTCAGCTAGAGTTGAGTACACAGGAATAGACAACATTCAATTACATTGTAATGGGGTGGACATTGTTAGTTATTTTTGTTGTCTGTATTTCTTTCTCAAATGGAAAGTCGTGTAATTAAAGGGATAGTTACAACGAAATAAAAATGTTAATGCAAGTTTACTCGCTTTTTACTCACCCTCATGTCAACCAAGGGGTTATATCATTTTCAGAGTAATCCGTGTCTATTTGGAGCTAAAGGAAGAAATGTATGTCCTTATGAAGGTTGTGAATAGTGGAAAAACATTGAAATACCTCTATACTGCTCAACTTAAACAATCTCTTGCTACATGCTACAGAGACAGGACAAACTCTTGGTCAATATCTCAATATCAACTCCCAATGTAGACAGTAGTCAATTTGTGTCTTTGTAGCATGTTAGCCTTTCAGCTTCTGCCATAAACAAGCTTAAAATATGGACTTGTTGTCTGTGCTGTTTTTTCGGATGAAGAAAATACTTAATATGGTCAAATTGACACATATGTCCTGCCTATAACTATACCTATAACTTAGACACACTGAAAATATCCCAAAGTCAACATGAGGGTGAGAAGAAAATATTTGCAATTTGAATTTTGGGTGAACTATCACATCAAGTCACGAGTAGCAATGGGCACTTGAACTGCATAACGGGCATAACCACGTTTATTTTGTGTTTTCCCATTAAAACTCACACTTTTATTTATGAAAACAGTTTCCAAAAAGAATAGAAAATATAGGCAAGACTTTTGACAAGAATAGAAATAATGATTTTTTATAATTTTGAACTTTAAACTTTGCTTTCGTCAGATAATGCTCTCTTTGCAGCAATTGCAAACCTTTGGCATTCTAGCTGTTAAAGAAAGTGTTGAGGTTATCTGAAGATATTTATGAAGTAACCTCCCACTAGTTGGATTGACTGGATGGTCACTTCTGGCGTATTATACGGTCAAGCTTCTCCCACAACAGTTCAATGGGGTTTGAGATATGGTGATTGCACTGACCATCACAGACAGAAAACCATCTGCTTCTTCTCTAAATAACTCTTGCATAACTTGAAGGTGTGCTTTGGGTCTTTGTCCTGTTGTAGAATGAAACTGGCTCCAATCAAGTGCTGTCCACAGGGTATGGCACGGCATTGCAAGACGGAGCGATCGCCTTTCCTTGTTCAAAGTCCCCTTTACCTTGTACATATCTCTCACCAAAGCATCCCCACACCATCACATGAACCCCCCGCCATGCTTTACAGATGATGTCAGGCACTGTTCCAGCATGTGATCGAAACACCTCAAAGCTTTATTCATCTGTCCATAACACATTTTTTTTCTGTGTTCTTTTTCCCCTTATTAATCTTTTCATTTTATTGGCCAGTCTCAGATATAGCCTTTTTTCTTTGCCACCATGCCAAGAAGGCCAGCATCCCGGAGACACCTCTCGACTGCAGATGTTGACACCGGCGTTTTTGCGGGTACCTTTTAATGACGCTGCCAATAGAGGACCTGTGAGGCGCCTTATTTCTCAAAATAGAGACTCTGATGAACTTGTCTTCTTGCTCAGTTGTGCACCGGGGCCTCCCACGTCTTTTTCGACTCTGGTTAGAGCCTGTTTGTGTTGATCTCTGAAGGCAGTAGTACACACCATTGTAGGTAAAACTTCAGTTTATTATTTGGATAATAGCCTTCATTTCAAGAACAGGAATAGACTGATGAGTTTCACTTGAAAGTTCTCTTTTTTCTGGCCTTTTTGAAGGTACAATGGAACCCACAACTGTGATGCTCCACATAATCAACTAGCTCAAAGGAAGGTCAGTTTTATAGCCTTTTTCTTAAACCAGCAAATTGTTTTCGGCTGTTGAAACAATTACACAAGGGTTTTATGATCATTCATCAGCCTTCGGACGCAATTAGCAAACACAATGTACGGTTCGATCACTGGAGTGATGGTTCCTGGAAATGGGATACTTCATTAGAAACCAGACATTTGCAGCTAGAATAGCCATTCGCAACATTAACAATGTTTGGAATGTATTTCTTACTAATTTAATGTTATCGCCATTGAAAAAAACTGCGCTTTTCCTTCAAAAATAAGGACATTTCTAATTAACCCCAAGCTTTTGAACAGTAGTTTATATAAACTATTTCATATTAGTATACAGCAATTTTTTTTAGGAAAATTTTCAAGCACCGTGACTTCGGGTCCGTCACTTAGCTGCAAGGATGTTAACATTAGCATTGGCATTGCCGTCAAAAAGCCGTCTGCACCTATCCACAAAATATTTTTTTGTTTTGAAGGTGATATTGTGCCATTGATGTCACACTTTGAATTTGATTAAATAACTGATGAGGTGGAAATATTAGTATGTTTTTGGACAAAGACGAAGACAACTGAGCCACAGTGATGTGCTGATGAAGCTTCATGAAACAGTGTCATATTGTTAAGAGTTCACAAGGTGGTGCCATAAATTTGAAAATTATGGGATGACAGTTGTTCAAAACAAAGGAAAATTGTGCCGCCATTTAGTGGGCTCTGAAAATAATGACAATGCTTCATGAAGCTTCATCAGACCATCACTAGTTAGCTCCAGTCGCTACATTAAAATGGACAAACATTTTTATCTATAACTCCAAAATGGAACGGATTACTCTGAAATTAATCCCAACCCTTAGTCGACAAGAGGGTGAGTAGAAAATGAGTGAAGTTTAAATTCATAGCAATCCCTAGCCATGAGGTTTCATGAAACAGCTGATGAGGTTTCATGAAACACTGTGAACGGCCACTAGATGATAGTCTCTGCTCTTTAATATTTGGCTTTGGGGAACTAATTCAACCAAAAATCTGAGTTTTCTACCTAAAGGTGACAGTTTCTGTAGTTAATTTCATGTCATTTCATGACGCTGTTTCATGAAACCCTAATAGCTGTTTCGTAAAACCTCATCCACCCGTCACCAGTGTTTATAACGCTGTAGAAAAACCATACATAGTTTCTTGAACAAATCTCAGTCTCTCAACGCTTGGAGTTGCACTGACGTTGATTTTGTAAAATGAAATAAACACGTAAAATGAGTGGAGAAACCGGCCGAGTCCGAGGAATTCCCATCAATGTCGCCGGATTAAACGACAAAACTCCAACCACATCACGTCACAGCTGGAGCAGTTTCAACAGTTTACTTAAAATGCAGCCGTTGTCTGCTGTTTCTGATGGCACAGTAGGTGTCCAGAGGAATCTTTGAAATTGATGAATGTGTCCTGATTTCAAGAGTACGACTCCCCAGATATTCTGCTTTGGCAGATTGTTAAATATTCTTTTTCTAAGTAATGTTCCTTCTGCATCCTGACCCAAAAAAGAAGAAGAATCAAAACCATAAAACAAACAGTGGTAGCCCCATGTGGGGTTATTTCTGCAGCTGCTGATGGTTGCTCAGCTGCTGACATGCCAGTCAATCATAGCAGAAATAGTACGAAGCATCTTCTCCACATTGATTTCCAGGCGGCTCATGTTGTCTGACAGAAGACACGGCTGACATTTTGTATCTTACCCCAACAGAGACAAATCGCTCCACAAAGACATCAAGATAGAATTCCTTCGTATTTACCTCATCAAGAAGATATATCTGGAATCGGGTGCAAAGATATAAAAAGAACATTCTTTTTGTGTCATCCTAAGGTCAGTACATCTTTTTTATTTATTGCTCCGAGCTTTACTTTCGTATAAATGTTTATTTTGGATGGCAACTAATAGTTGTTATTATATATATATTGTTATTGTGATAACAGTAAAAAAAAAAAGAAAGCAATCTATTTGGATTATAGTTAATTTCTACTTTTTATCTTTTTTAAATAGAATCGTAATTCTGATGTTAAAAATAATTATGAATATTATTTATTTTAATGTATCCTATTTTACTTTTAATCATTCATGAATTTTATTGATTGTAATATAACTTGTTTTATTAAAATATATTGTATTACATTAATCTATATTTTTGAATTATTTTATTTGGTATGTTCTTTATACTGTGATGACAAATATATTATTTGTATATATATATTTATATATACATACATATATATATATATATATATATGATTTTTACATGATTTTAGATGATCTATACTGAACAACCATTAACAACTACCTTTTTTTACAAAGGGTATAGTTTGAGCTTCAGAGACAGAGGGATCAGTGAGAGAAAACAGATGTAGATCATCCTCTATGTAGTAATCCTATATTGCAGGATAATCTTGTCCCTTATCTTGTACTTATAGTTGCTGTGGGAAGCTTCCTATGATGACTGAAGAACATTGTGTTACACAAGTCTGAAAAAAACACATGCACTTACTGCAAAAGAAAAAAAACGTAGTGAGATGTATATATATATATATATATATATATATATATATATATATATATATATATATATATATATATATACTGTATATGCATCTGAAAATAATGGTTTGGGCCAGTATCAAATTCTGTATATTTGAGCGGAAGGGTAGTATATTTATATTAAAACTATATTTAAATATGCAATTATTACCTGTATATGAAATATTCTGTTGTTTTTGTTTAATTGTGACTCTCTTTTCTTGTCCTGAGACTTTAACTGCGGCTGTACAAATGGTAAGGAAGTTAATAAAAGCATTTTTAATACGTCTCTTGTTGGTCTTTTTTCAATACAAGACCATTAAAAAGGTGCCACATTGAATAAAGACAGTGTTGTCAAACTAAATCACACAATGACACTAAAAAAGTAATGAAATGACTGAGTTTAATATTGTGTTTCCGTTCATTGAGGTCTATGTAATGATCTGTATTTGTTCTCCTTCATAAAACAAATTCTATCTTAACATATCCATCTATGTTTCTTATCTTAAACTATTGATTCTGTATAGGTCACCAACATGGATATTAATCTACTTTGATTTTGAACCAACCATCCAACCAGGCCACGTAACACTTCTTGGCGGGAAAGATTTGGCCCCTTGGCCATGAGTTTGAAACTAGTGATCTTCCTGAAACAAGTGTGTTTATGGAATCAAATTTTAAATACATTTTTATCACGTCCCACAATTCCTGCCCAAAGTCAACCATCTGCCATCACTGGACTTCATGAAGTCAAAGGATCCAAATTTGGATGTAAAATGAGACAATATGAGAAAATATTTGCTTCATTAACAAATCTTTGTGTGGTTAGTTCTTAAATTTAAGCTAAAAGTCTAGGGCAGATGAGGTCAAGGCAAACAACCTCACAAACCTCTCTCAAGAGAACCTAAAATAAAACTCTAAAAAAAAAGACCTGAAGGTAAAATCTGAAGCCACGATGAGAAACAAGCACCAGCTCCATCATCCATCACCGAACCCAACACGTTTCTTAACGGTGAGGTCTTTTTCTCGCTGTCTGTATTATGTATTGATACCAACCTCCAAGAATCGCTGCTAAATGAGTGCTTTCAAGATCGAACTATCGCTGTTAGAGTATTGATCCGCCCACTGTCTTGCGTTACAGGGTCAGTTTTCGAGCTCAAGCACTTCCCAGGACTGTGCCGTGGATGTCAAGAAGTATCGTCGGTAATTGCTTCTGATGCGCAGCATCCACGGGTCGGCGTGTGAATGAATGTTTTAAGGCACGCACGGAAGGAATATATATTTCTTCTTTGATCGTTCATCTCTGGGATCAGAAATAACTAAGACTATTTTTTTCAAGCTTTTGTCTGAAGAATGAAGGCTGTTTAAAATTGTGGCACAGATACAAAAAAATAGGTAATGTTGGGGGACATTTATTAGTCTTAATATTGGCATTCAAGGTCATCATAGGAAAAAAATATATAGTAAATGTGTTTTTTTTATTTAGGTCTAGGTATAAATGTCAGAACGATATTACAAAGGAAATATATAATATTTTCTATAATATTTATGAACTTTATACTCATTACTGCAATCACCAGGTTACTGGTAGTGACACCAGGTTCTACGAAAGTGTGCGACACCGTCAACCTACAGTTGTGTGCTTCAAAACAATACTTCTCTGAGTGTACAGCTAAGGACACATGAAGTAGAAGTTAACTTTTTTTTTATAGGCAGTAATACTTTTAATATATACTACTAATAATACTAGTTACCTTTGTGCGGTCTCTGGGTCAAGGTGACCCAGAAAACAAATGTGTTGACGTATCCCTTTCGTTGTCTCTGGGTCAAGGTGATCGACCTCCCTGGCTTCCAGAAATACATATGCAGTGGTGGAGGTCTGGGATAACACAAGGGATAAGTCAAACACATTTGTTTTCAAGCCTCTGGGTCACTTTGACCCAGACACAACCCAAGGGATACCTCAAACACATTTGTTTTGATGCGTCTGGGTCACCTTCATCCTGAGACAACCGGGACATACCTCGGACATATTCATTTTCGTGCGTATGGGTCATGTTGACCCTGAAATACCACAAGGGATACCTCAAACACATTTGTTTCCATGTCTCCGAGTCCCATTGACCCTGATACAACCCAAGGGATACCTCAAATACATTCGTTTGTGTGTGTCTTGATCATGTTGATTCTGAAATACCACAAGGAAACAATTAAAACATATTTGTATTCATGCCTCTGGGTCACTTTGACCAAGAGACAAGACAAGGGATACCTTAAACACATTTGTTTCCATGCCTCCGAGTCCCATTGACCGTGAGACAACCCAAGGGATACCTCAAACACATTTGTTTCCGGCCACCGTGTCACATTGACCCAGAGAAAACACAAGGGATACCTCAAACAGATTTGTTTTTTTTGGGGTTAAGACAAAACTGACTCAAAATACTTTTCTTTTATCGTTTTTTTATTTTTTTATTTTTACCCATACAATATGATTACATACCAAAACATGTACCCGAGATTACATTTTGCCTGGGTTTTGATCGAAGTTGAAACACGAAAGTAACTTGCGGTTCCAAAACCATTCATCGATTTAACGTCCCATCGATTTTCAAGATCGCAAAGCGCTTCTCGCCATTTTAATGAAACACAGAAACATTTTCCTTTAAGCGCAGTGAACCTTCTCCACTTGACCCCCGCGATCTTTCCTTGATTACAGAAATAATGGAATTCACAATCACAACTCGAGTACACAGGCAATATTGCACAAAGACCAGGAGGTTAAATGAACAAGCTCAGAGCAAACATTCATATCACCGAGCGGACCATGGATCAACTATTAACCATTTCTTTTACAGCGATGTCACATATTTGCTCTTTGATACACATATCCTTGAACAAGGGGTACCTTGCTTGATATTAAAACTGAACACATTCGTTCTGACTCTGCTGTAGTTTTTCTTTCTACTGAAAGTCTTCTGCAGCAAAAGATTAGGCAAGTATCTTTAAAAGATTTTGTTTTTAATCCCACCGGAAAGAACACGAACAGCTTTTCCCTTCGTCTGCAGACAGACCTAACTAAACAGCCAAAGGGTTTATGATGAGAACAAAAACCAACAGGAATCGGAAAAAGCCTCCAAGCCAACGGCGTTTTTTTTTGGTAAAAAAAAAAAAAAATTCAAGAAGAAGGAAATCTCAGCGGCTTGATGGCAGCCGAGCTACATGACCCTGCTGCCACGTTCTCCCATAATGACCAGCAAAACCATGCAAAATGTTTTACAAGCAATTATATTTGCAACTAAAACTTTTTAACTGTTGATTTTGTTTACATTTGAAAAGCTTTGACAGTATTTCCAAATACTTTTTTTTCCCCTTATCGTTATTGGTAAATACCATGAATGTTTAAAAAATAATAAATATTACAGTATATAAAACCCATTTAATTTCACATACAAAAATTAGCTCCGTCTGACCTTAATGTCTTAAAGACTCGAACTGGTTGACAAGATTGCTTGAAATGACATGGACCACTGAGCTCTTAGTGACAGTTTTATGGGGGAGGGCAACTGTGTCACGTCACGAGAAACGTCGCACAAAGGGGGGAGGAAAACTCCCACAATAAATCAAACGTGTCCACGTTTGATTATATTTAAACTATATATAGAACTTGGTAAATAACATTTAAACTCTTGTTTTAAATCAGGACCCAGTGGATATTCAACAAATGTGTTTGTGGCATCCCTTGTGTTGCTTTTGGGTCAAGCTCCTATACTGTGTTTACAACACTGGCGATACTAGTTTCTGATTCTGATACCTCAAACATGTTTGTATTTGGGCCACCGGGTCAACTTGACCCAGAGATAACAGAATGGTTAAGAATCTCCTTTTCGTTCATTAGGAATGCGGCACCAAGGGGGGCAAAAAACTCACGTAAAAATTAATATAATTACAAGTTTATTACATTTAAACCATGTGTTCTTAGTAAGGAGTATTAGCTCTTTCCGCCCATTCGTATGGGGGCATTTAATGAGTTAGAAGACCCCTTATGGAAATTAAAATCTCAATTTATACCATATTTATTATGTCATAAATAAGGATGACTTCTGTAATTTAAGCTACTTTTGACCATTTGTAAGGGGGCACAAAAGGGGAGAACCAACATAAAAATAAATATTTAAGTCAAGTTTAATTAAATTGACACCATATATACAACAAACTTAGTAAGGTATGTATTTAGAATTTCAGTTATTTTTTCAGATTTGTATGGAGGTGCAAAACGGAGGCAGAAGACCCCCTATGACAATTGAAATGGGTTAAATTTCAATTTATTTATACCATAATTAAGATGAAACAAATAAAAATGATTCCGATCGTTTTAGCTGAACTGTAAGGGTGTTCAAAAGGGGGCCGAAGACCCTCTTTTTTCCCATTTTGTACGGGGGAACGAAATGACGGAAGACCCCTTCATGAGATTTCAATTAGGTCAAATTGAATAATTCTTATACCATATTTAATATGCATTAAATAAGTTTGATTTCAATAATTTAAGCTCTTTTTGTCTATTTTTAAGGGGGTGCAACAGGAAGCAGAAGACCCCCTATGAAAATAGATAAACATCCAAATTCAATGAAATACAAACCATATGTATAACACCCACATAAAATGAATATACATCCTAATTTAATTACATTTAAACCATTTTTATTACAAACTAAGTAAGGAATATTTAAAGAACTTCAAAAATCAGTTGACCTCCTATGAGCATTTGAAAAGGTCCAATTTCTATGTGTTGTGTACCATATTTATTTCATATTAAATAAAGATATTCTTAATAATTTCAGAATCTTTTCAACTTTTGGTACACCCTGCACAACCTATTGTACAAATTGACAAAATAACCTTTTTTTTTGGGAGTAAACCACTAATACAAAAGACTGGTGAAGTTTCACACAGACTGCCACACGCCGACATGACTGTGTCACTCTCCCCCTCCACCAGGTCAATCCCCCTCTACATCCCGGCGCTAAAATAAAACAGGATTTTTCCCTTTCTTCCCCGCGTCGCTTCTGGCTGACGTGCCCCGACGCTCCGTCACTCACTGTCTGCGGTTGACCGGGTGCAAGAGCATGTCTGACACATTTCCATTAGTGTGGAGACTATTCAATTACCATAGCTCCAGATATTTAAACCCCGCCAATTACTGAACATCTCCGCTTTAAATTATGCATACACAGAACTGATAAGGTTTGTGCGTGATATCTCCTCTTGACACATCACTGGGAAGAGATGTGCTTCATTGAACGAGGAGACGGACGGACAGGGTCAGGTTTTCGCTACCTGTTTGTGATCAGTTAATAATCAGTTAAAAGTTGATTTTTTTTTCTCTTGATTCTGAATCCACGGCCTAGAAAATCGTACGCTTGCTCTTAAAGCTTCTGATCTTATCCCCCCCCCGGTATCCTAGCAACCGACTCCATCTCAAACAGTAGCGTAACATGTTCACACATCCTCCCACATGCCAAGCCCACATAGCTGTATTCCTGCCCTCTGTCTCTGCTCTCTGCACATGACCCAATCCCCAGGTGAGCCACTACCTCCAATCTCTTACTAGCCTTTTCCCCCTCACCTTCACCCCCAACCCACTCACTCGGCCACCTTTGTTCTCTCTCTGCAGAGGCACATAATAAACTCCTGTTTTTTTTTTCTTCCATTTTTTTTTTTTATTTAAGATACCGCCTTCCCCTACATCGTCTGTAAATGGTACGAATTGAACTTATAGACCCGACACCTACACAGGACAGAACTTCGTTCTGACATATCTCCGGGAAAAAAACATTAAAAATTCAGAGTCACACGCTTACATTTGTTTCGACTTATAGGGTTAACGGGAACACACACCGGTTTGTGTCGGACAGTTTTTTCCGCTGATTGTGTAGCGGTAATGCTACGTGCCGGGAAAATGAATCGTTGGCGGCGGCACTATTATGTTAATGGCTACCGTGAAAAGTGGTGTTATTCAAGAGCATGTGGAAAACCGTTAAAGAGACGTGTGTCTTCTCACGAGAGGTTGTTTATTTTAAAAAACACATTCACGATTCACTTGTTGACTCCAGTTGAAGTCCGGTGTAGGACCCTCTGAGAGTGCATTTTGAGTTTTTCCATTTGCTGGTTAGCTTTCAGCGAAAAGACTGATATGGTGAATCCTAATGAGGTGGTTTTTAAAAGAAGGAACACATTTTATCCAGAGTTGTTCGGATGGATTTAAGAATACAACTCAAACGTTAATTTTAACCCAATATTTATTTTTTAAACAAATAACAATATATATATATATATATATATCACTTATATATATCACTTAAAGCAGAAATAGTTTTGAACACGGAAAATTAAATTCAACAGTAAATCATTGATACCCCATACAGGTTTATGTTTGCTTTACTTGTACTTGTATCTGTACCTCAAACCACATCCAACTGCTGCGAAGTACAGTATCTCATTGGACGACTTAGTAGACGTGAGATTCTTTTGTATTTTTTAATTGAAAAATCTTAATAAAACAACTATTACTCTACTTTAATTATTCCCACTTCTTACCTCTTACTTTTACCTCTTACTCTTACTCTTACTTCTTACTCTTACTCTTACTTTTACTCTTACTTCTTACTTCTTACTCTTACTTCTTACTTCTTACTCTTACTTCTTACTCTTACTCTTACATTTACTCTTCCTTCTTACTCCTCCTTCTTACTCTTGCTTCTTACTCTTACTTCTTACTTCCTAGTTTTACACTTACTTTTACTCTTACTATTACTTCTTACTCTTACTTCTTACTTCTTACTCTTACATTTACTCTTCCTTCTTACTCTTACTTCTTACTTCCTACTTTTATACTTACTTTTACTCTTACTATTACTTCTTACTCTTACTTCTTACTTTTTACTCTTACTCTTACATTTACTCTTCCTTCTTACTCTTGCTTCTTACTCTTACTTCTTACTCTTGCTTCTTACTCTTACTTCTTACTTTTACCTTTACCTTTACTTTTACTCTTACTTCTTACTTCTTACTTCTTACTTCTTACTTCTTACTCTTACATCTTACTTTTTACTCTTACTCTTACATTTACTCTTCCTTCTAACTCTTGCTTCTTAGTCTTACTCTTACCTCTTACTCTTACTTCTTACTTTTACTCTTACTTTTTCTCTTCCTTCTTACTCTTACTCTTGCGTCTTACTCTTACTCATACTTCTTACTCTTCCTTCTTACTCTTACTCTTTTATTTTACTCTTAATTCTTGCTCTTATTAAAGTGTCAACATGCCAAAAAAACATGATTTATTTCTATTTATTTTATCATGTTTTCTTGGATGATTTATAATACATTGCCAAAATCTGACTGGCCACTTTTTCAAGGTGTGAGAAATGTTAGGTTCCTATTTCACTGCCTTATTTCAACCATTCTTTTCATTAAATTCATAAAAAAAAGTACATTTTCCTTTTTTAATCTATAAAACATTTCTTAAAAGCCAAACTGTCAAAGTCTTTAAAAACAGGCAAGAGAGGAAAGAATGATTCATTGAGTTAAAAGTTTACTTTTTAATTTTAAGGACCAGCTTGATAGACAGAGGTTGCTTTGTTGTTTTTTTTTGTAAAACCTCAACCGCAAAGACACAAATATAAAAACTGCCAGGCAGTATGAGAATCAAATTTTCTGGCATCCTAGTGATAACCCTTGATCTTATCTGAGAGAAAGAATAAAAAAAAAAAATAGATTAGAAAAGTAGAAGATATTTCTCTTGGGACCGTTATTGCTTTGGAATTCTTGACACAGAGGGAAACGTCAGCCAGACATAGAAAAGACATGTCAAGTTCCTGTGATGAGATTCCGCTATACTTTTAAATATACATCCAAAATAAACAGGGATACGTGCTGTGCATTTTATTTACAAACATATTCAGTCATCATTATCATGACTGGCAGGCAGAAAATGCTTTAAAAAGGAGGATAGGCAGGAGTAAAAAAAAAAGGAGGGATAGGAGGAAGGGAGAGACAACATGCATTGACTATGAATCTGCTTATTTTGGCATCTTCTGCTCTTCAGTGGACAGTTTGATACATAAAGTATAAGTCTCACAATGAAGTCATAAATCAAATGAGAAAGGCGAAGATTACAAGGACTTTCATGTCTCCAAGAAGGCAAAGAGAGAGAAGCCGACGGCAAACAGTATTCTCTCGACGGTTGACGGAAAGCTGTTCTGCGTTATTACTTGTGAAATGGAGGAAATTAATTGAACTATATTCTAGTCATAAGGGTAATTGTTTTCACGCCGTCAGACAGTGAGGCGGATGAGTGAGAAAAAAATAAATAAATATAATAAACAGGACACAAATAATCTCGTGGGTTTGACGCGTCATTATTGTAAATCATGATTAAGAATATAAAACACAGGAAATGATCTCCCCCGTGACTTATCGCCATCAGATATTGGACATCAATCTTCACGTTGGTATTACACAGATAAAGCCTCAACACAAAGCAGGGATGATGAATGCCATCCTCACATTATAGATGTCCCTGATAAGGAAATAAAAAAAACGTCTTACATCTGAAATAAATGTTGATATTGATAACAAATGTATTTGGTTGTAAATATAATAAGAATATATTTATTTATTGTGTCTTCTGAGGCTGTTGAAGGTTTTTAAGGGGAGGAAAAGATTAAGATAATAGCAAGGGGAGCAAAAGACCCTCAGGAAAATTTAAAAGATATATAGAATTAACTAAAGCTTCCGGCAAGAGACCGATATTGACCAGAATATTGAATATGAATATTATTTAGTTAAATGAAAAGTATTTTATTTTACTTTTCATTTTTTTTTTTTTATATAAATTTTATTGTCAAATCTTTAAAAAAGGTATTTTAATTTATTGTATTTTAATAATATATTTTTATTTCATTCATATTATTTAATTTATATATTCTGTAATACTACCACAACAAAATTCTAGTGCTTTCTGACAACAAAAGCTACTTATTCTGAAATATTTCCAGAATTTCAGCACCTTTTGTAAAATTTTAGTGGAAAAAAAAGGCAGAATAATAGTGATGGTGCCGGTGAAGTTTCATGAAGCAGCGTCATGTTGTTTAGAGGTCTGCAGGTGGCGCCATCAGTTTAAAAATGATGGGATTTTCATTAAAATAGTTGTTCAAAGGAAAAGGAAAATAGTGCAGAGACCGCCAACTAGTGGACTCTGAAAATAATGAGACTGCTTCATGAAGCTTCATCAGACCATCACTACTGAATAACCTCCATTAAAATTGAAATTCGTCGAATTTTAAATACTATTAAAGACATTTCTAACAAGTTAAATAATGAAGATTTCTGTTATTTCCCATCTGTAATTTTAAGGCCAATAATCTGCCTTAACTTTTTCCAGATATATCCTTCTTCTTCACTCTTTTTAAGGTTATTTGGTTTTAAAATGTTTTTTTTATAGCATCATATATACTCATTTGTATAAATGTATCTTTACATATGTTTTTAATAACTTTTTTTTTTTCTTTAGACCTGACTTTCCCGGCAACATAAGATATATCAATTTTCAGTAAGTATAAGAGGGCAGAGAACTGTTTACATTATGAATATCACTCCTCTTGGATTGAATCATTTCCCGAGGCCCTGAATCACATGTCCACAGACGGGGATTTACGGCCGCATTAAATACACTTTTTGAACAATATCGTACCACATGGAGGGCGAGTTCCCTCGTGTTCAGGAGTGTGCGCTTAAGTCTAATATCTGAAATGCAACCAAGTCTCTCCTCGGCATATCTAGTATTGATATGAGACACTTGCTTCTCTGGTTCAGACAATAATCCTGGAAGCTTAAAGACATTTACACAGAGTTCGGATCAAATACATGTTCGCGGAGAACACAAGATCAAAGGCGCAGGCTTTACGGAACACTAATCAAATGAGGCTTATCGCACATTCGCAGCACATTGATTTGAGACACATGCTTATCAAACACATACAGGAACACTCATATTAACTACTTGGTGCCTCTAGTTAATATATTTAAGGATTGGCAGCTTTCCCCCGAACACGAGTCGACGTGTTTAGCTTTCTTTTGACTTTAAATATATCTAAATCCGTCCCAAAAAACAGCAGGTAAATGGAGGTTTGGAGGAGTTGGCAAAAGAAAAAGAGAAAGCATTGCAGTCTAAATTGAATATCTTTGTGGTGACGTTATAGTTCATGATTTAAACTCATCACTTGCAAAAGTGCTGATGAAGCTTCATGAAACAGTGTCATATTGTCTACAGGTCAGTAGGTGGCGTCATTAAGTTCAAAATGATGTGATGTTTCATTATGACAGTTAAGGTAAATAGTGCAGAGACCGCCATCTAGTGGGCTCTGAAAATAGTGATATTGCTTCATGAAGCTTCATCAGACCATCACCAGACAGTAGCATAAAAAAATGATGTACCATCAGTTATTGTTTATATGTAATGTGGAAATCTGGAATGTGTTTTAAAGCTCTATATTCCAATAACATATAGAGTAAAATCAAGACAAGATTATTAAAACTAAATAAAATAAAAGGATAATATAACAGGACAAAATTTAGAAGGCGGTTGTGCAACTCAATATGAAATAACCTTACATGCTTCAGAGCAGTGGTCTCCTAACATGTTTTTGGATCCCCCACTGGTTTTAATGTTGACATTTTCTTCAAAGACTAAAAAGCAAAAAAAATTGAAATAACATAAATGGCAAAGAGTCAGGCTAATGCAAGGTTGTAGGAATCTGGTCTTATTTCAAAAATCCTTTTATTTTTATTGTTTCCTTTGATCCATGTTCTTTATATTTGCACTTTGTCATCCCTTGAACGTTCTTCTTTTTATTGGCACTTTGTTCCTCGTTCTTTCTTTTATGAAACTATCTTTGCCATGTAGTGGAAACCCAATTTCTCGAAGGAGATCTCCAGAGGGATTAATAAAGTCCATCCAATCTTAATAAAGGAAGGTATACAAAATAAAACAGAAAATATAAATTATTTATTTCTCTTTAATTGGCCACATAGACCTCATACCTCATAGTAAAGTAAAGGTAAAGGTAAAGGTAAAACTTTATTGATCCCTCAGGATGAATGAGTCCCTGAGTCTATTTGTTTTGCACCTGGGAAGGAGCATTCGTGCACTCATTCTGCTTCTCTGCTCACTGATGACAGTGCGGAGAGGATGACTGTCATCATCCATGATGGACAGTAGTTTGTTCAATGATCTCCTCTCAGCAACTGTCACCAGTGAGTCCAGCTTCATTCCAACCACAGAGCCAGACCTCCTGATCAACCTGTCCAACCTGTTGACACTCCTCTTGGACACATTTCCACCCCAACACACCACAGCATAGAACATGACACTGGCCACCACAGACTGGTAGAACATGCAGAGGAGCTTCTTGCAGATGTTAAATGATCGAAGCCTCCTCAGAAAAGTCTACTCTGAACCTTCTTATATACATGGTCTGTATTGCAGGACCAGTCCAGTTTACTGTCCATCCACACACCGAGGTACTTATAGTTGTCCACTATCTCCACCTCCTCGCCTCTGATGGACACTGGACGTGGCTTTGTCCTGGACCTCCCGAAGTCCAAGACCAGCTCCTTGGTCTTTGAGGTGTTCAGCTGCAAGTGGTTCCTCTCACTCCAGTCCACAAAGTCACTTATCAGACTCCTATACTTGTCTTCGCTGTTGTCCCTGATGGATCCAACAATGGCAGTGTCGTCAGCATACTTCTGGACGAGACTCAGCTCTGAGTTGTAGCAGAAGTCTGAAGTGTAGATGGTGAAGTAGTAAGTAGTACAAGTACATAGAAGTATGTACATCTAATAAATTAAGATTTTATTTAACAAGTGTATGCATAAGGAAACTGGGACTTGCTCTTATAGTTACAGTGCTAAAAAACTGTGGTACAACAAGTAACAAGTAACTGGATTTGGGTTTCCGAAAAGTGCATTAGGAAACTTTCTCTTCAAGACGGTGTCTTTTTTATAAAAGTTTGATTCAACTTTTTTATTGTCTCAAAGGCAGGACTGACATTTAATTTGCTCTTGGAAGCTGCTTTCAGTTCAACTCTGTATAAAGCAAGTCCTTTATCTATCCACCCATTATTCTCTTTACTCTAAAGAGTACCTTTAAAGTTTAATAACTCCATCCCAGATCACACAGACAGACAATATTTCGTATCTAAATGAATAAATAGCCACAATTTAATCCGTGACTGAGAATAAAACCGGTGGAAATTGATGAGTATCAACTAAACATATACATAGTGAGGCAGCACTGTTCACATATTGAGGAATGATTAATTCACTACGGCCTCAGGTGTTTTTGACATCTCTTCTCCGCTGAGTTTGAAAAATGATGCAATATTGCTTTCCATTTTAATTGCTGTAGAAAATTGGAATCAGGGAATTCAAGTGAGAGTAAAGTAATTTTGTGTTAAAACAACAACCGTACCACATCCTCACTAATGGGACTTTTTTCGACCGAGCGGACAAGCTGGGATTTTTTATTTAGCGCTCTTTTTCATCCATTTTTTGTAAGGTTGTAATTAGTTTTCTTGAGTAAAATAGTAATAGAATAATCACTTGTCAAAACATAACTGTGGCACAATTGTTAGTTTATCTATTGATACATTTGTTTCAATAATAACTGAGTTGAGCAGCTTCTTCTTAAAAAATATTGGCTTTTATTATGGGTTTTTTCAACCTTATAAAATGGAATTGTGTTCATTTTTACAAATCCTGCTTTTATTAAAAATAACATTTTGAAGTAATTGATGTTTTGAATAAACATCCCTTGCTTTGGAGAGTTTGTTTCTTACATGACACCTACTGTTTATGCAAGTCGTCCTTTAGGCTGTAAACACTGTGTCTGGTTCTGATCAAGGTTTCTGTCTCACCACTGTCACACTTTGATTCACTAATGGTTGATACGCTGGTATTTATTTTCATTTCCTACTCTGTTTCATAGTGTACTTTGTTATGATTCGACAGTTTAAACAAAATTAGATTAAATTCAATTAATTAAAGGCGGTCTTAATGTGCTTGAATAATTTGACTGTCCTAATGGACTTAAGACATTTTCAAAATATATTGTATTATTTTCCATAATCAGGATTTATTCCCTGATTAAAACAAAATGTCTTTTGAAAAGCCAACTAACTTTTAATTCAATTCAAGCAAAAAAAAAAAAGTTAAAATGATTCTCTAAACCATTATAACCACCAAGCTGACAGGCGTATGCAAAACCCATAAATAAACACTGTCTCAAGTCTTACGTTAGGAAAAAGGACTTCCAAAATATGTTGTTCCAAACAAAATAATTGAATTTCTTTTTTTTTTTTTTGCACCACAGGCTTCCGAGAAAATAAGATCTTTTTCGAAATGAAACGCCTAACGTCAGTGAATAATAATCAGTAGAGTAACAGTTATTCCATGGATTCATTTTTTCTCTTTGGGTAACAGAACAAACTTGAGGCTGATATCTTACCAGGAATATAACACAAGTGATTTTTTTCCCATTACAAATTCTGATGCTCTCTCTCTTGAGTTCATATTGAAAGAATTTACGCAAAACCTTACATCTCTTTGATCCAAATTATGATTTTAATTTGTTGTTTAAAAGGCAACTGATATGAAAACCCAACCCTCCCGTTTCAAATGTTAAAGTCTTTCTCATCATGACCATGTTTTGAAGTTATTACTTTATAAAGTTTTCCCCCCCCAGTCTGAATTCTTGGCAAACAAAAGGTTACGAGTCCATTTTGACGTAATAATGGCTTCACTCCTCCTCCAGCCAGCTGTAATCATGCTCGCTTTGTTTACACAACAAGTACCTCGGAGGTGGAGACTTCCGGAATTGATGATGCGCAGCAACAAACCTTAATGCCTGACCAATCACGGCAGACCATGTGGTAATGGTAAACAAGATTTAATCTCCAGTGTTTTCAGTTGGCGGGGCTTAAGAACATTTTCTCATGTTAATATTTCAATGCAAATAGAGTTTTGAACAAACAGATACATACTGATAATTACAATAGAGTCCAATATCCATTTAAGACACACTTAAATCAACACATTAGTTTCCCTTTAATGTAACATGGGTTGTTGTTTTTTTCACTGTTAATATTTGTCTAATTGTATGCGTTATACATGTTCATATTAAAGGTATATACATGTTAACATTTGATGTGGTAAACTTCATTCACTGTACCTTTTCTTACAACAGGTATGCATGAATGCTGAAAGTTGTAGTTTGGGTCGAGATATAAAACTGCAATGAAGGTGGAAGTTGAGAAGGAAGTGGTGCAGTGTTTGTTCTTTTGTTTCTGTTTAATGCGTATGTTGCTAATGCAGGTCTTTCGGGGATCTGCATGAATCTTTAATCCCTACTATATTGCAAAAACAGACACAGTATGCCTAATAGTGTTTCATGAGCATAATGAAAATACATATTTTTGTTTGAGAACATTCCTGTTGCTATATCAGTATTTCCTGCTGCTTGCGGCATTAAATGAAGCGTCAGTGATTCTATACTGCCTGAAATGGAGTGGAAACCGGACAATTGCCATACAGTCGGACACCCCGAGGCTGAACATGAGTAACCACGGATTTGTCTTTGTTCCGAAGAAAAGCAGGGGAAAAAGACAGAGATGCAAAGAAAACACCTCTGCTGTGACACAGAGCCTGGAAACAGCAGGAACCTAACACTCCAGCAATGCTACGCTTTCATGTTCGTGTAGGTATTGGATTATTATGGGCAGTGAGAGCATGAATAATACATCGCCATTGAAATAAAATAAATACTTATGAATAATGAAAACTCAGATGCTCTTTCAATAGACTAATGAAGTACACATATGTAAATTAATAAGAACGTAAGCGTAAGAATGTAAACAGTGCAGTAATGGAAATAAATCTGCATTATTACATCTGACCATTGACGGTTTAAAAAAGAGAAGTCAATGCTGAAGGCTGCAGTTCCGTCATTGTCCACTTGAGGCTAGGACTGGAGGTTACATACAAACAAAGCCAAAAAAATCCATGGCACTAAAACATATTTACAGCCTACAGTTTCTTGAGAATTTACATAATAACAGGCGTGGTTGACTTAACTTACAAATAAGTACGTTAGTTGCCATTGCCTTAACAAAATGGCCGCGTTTTCACCACTCGAATCATAATTTAATCGACCCGAACTCCGCCTCTTGTATAACCAAACCAGAAGTTTGCACTTACAAGATGGCCAGGACATTACAAAAATTTGTATAGTACTTTTCTTGACCAGGGTCACAAAGCGCTTAAACAATCAGGAGTTCCAGAAAATCAAGGTTAAGACTAGGGCAGGGCAATTAATCGTTCAAGACATATAATAATGGGCTTTTATATTTTTTCTACACATGTGGTGCACAGTTTTATCATATTATCATTATTATAGTGATTGTATTTAACTTGTTTAATTGTCATAGGGAGCGTTATATTGTTCTGCACTTGTTGAGCACAGTTTTCTTATAATATTATTATTAAAATATGTATTTAAATCAACTTGTTTTGTTGTTAGAGTGAACCGTTTTAATTTTCTACACTTGTTGAGCATTATTTTCTCACATTATTATTATATAATTATTTTAATTTAATGTGTTTTGTTGTAAGAGTGGACTGTTATATCCGTCTTTGTTTCCTTAAATTATTATGTTTTTTTACTGTTATATTGTTATTATTTACTTCTATTGAGTGGAGAATGCTCTAGTGTTCTTGCTTTTTTGTTTGTTCACTCAATAAATGTTAAAATAATTGCACTTTCTATAGTTTTCCTTACACATTCTCTAAAAATTTGCATTTTAAAAACAATGTTAAAATAATATATCGACGATGATCGATTTTGACTGATATGAGAAAATATATTGTGATATATTCCGTTGGCGTGTCGCCCAGCTCGAGTGCAATCGTGTCATCCATCTGAGTTTGAAAGACAACTTCCTCCTCACTTGTAATATCTAGTTATGGCCAACAGCACACCAGAACAATCTCCACATCACTCTGATTAAAACAAAACCCCAAAGTAAAAACATGAAAGGCATTTTGTCAGCTGAAATTAATTCAGCTACAGGCTGCCTCGTCTTGGCCAGTGACCCATCATTATCAGCTTTAATGGTATTAGAAAGCTTTTGTGACCTTAAGAAGTACAAGTCTGAAAATAGTTTTTGAGTTGAAAAAAAATAATTAGTCCTTTCACACGACGACATGGGTTCACCCAGGAGGGCGGATTCTGAGAAAACGTGCTGCTCTATGGAAATGTGTATCTTGTCAAAAAAAATCCTGATGACATTTCAAGACCGCAAACCATAAAGAAAAACACTAAATGCTTCAGAGTCATCATGTTGGGCTCAAACATTTCACGCATGAATGCATTAGTCTTTTGCAAGTACGGAGTAAGTACTGACATCCAACCGAACACTTCATGCAAGAATGCACTCTGGGATGTTAAATTATAAATTCCCCGCATCAACATTTTCTTTTTTTTTATATTAGTTGATGTATTATGAATTCATGGGCTAAAGACTTGGCTTGTTTGCTATAAATCTTTACCTCAGACTGATTGACAGTATTTATTTGAGGCTCTATTATTCATCAGACTTTCCATTACCCGTGGCAAGCCGGTCTCTTTATAAGACTGCGTATTGTTCCTACCCAAAGGAAATAGCGAGGGAAGTGTGCACGTTCCGATTCCTTCAGCTCCACACTGGTCTAACACATATGCTGAATCATATAGAATACTCTTTATTATTCCAATTACATCCAACTCTGTTGTGCTTTTCTTTTTTTTTTTCCGCCTGGCCTGACGGATTTTCTCAGGTCTTACGTGTTGCAGAAGTGTGCCGCTGCTTAACAGTCTCTGAATTTGCATTATAATGATTTAGTACACTAATGCATATTTAATGCTCATAAATAACAGTGCGAAGTGTTTCTTTTGGCAGAAAATGTTGGCTTCCCCTCATTTAACCGTGTATATGGCTGTGGCGTTCGCAGCAAGACCTTGGTATCAGATTGTCTTTTGTATGTATGAGAAATAAAGTTCACATGAACATTGACATGACCTTTTTACTTTTGATTGTTGAGTCAGAAAAAGCACATCTTAGGACATAGTCAGTTTGTTTTAAATTGTCCAGAAAGCTTACAGATCTCCAAAAGCATGTATCATAAGTCTTAGGATATCGAGTAGCAAAAGGTGAAAGTACATTTTTATCGTCGTCCAAAAAGCCAAGTGTTGTATCAAAGGCGTTCCAGGCATATTGCAACATTTTTTAGATAGTCCACAAAGCTAACTTTTTCATTTTGAATGTTGCGTCAGAAAAAAGCACATCTCAGGGGAGAGTATAGTAAATGTGTAATAAATTGTCCACAAAGCTGACAGATCTTCAGTTCAGTGCTTCCTGAAAGTCTCAGGATATCACATTGTATAACATGAAAAAAACTTTTTTTTTTTGATCTTCCAACAAGCTGACAGATCGTCTGTACGATTTATCTTAGCAGTCTGTCTTAGGATATTGAGTAGCAAAACATATACTTTTATCATCGTCCAAGAGCCAAAATAAACCTGTTTGTTCTAGCATAAGGGTGTTTAATGCGTAGTGAAAAATGGAAGTTCATTTTCAGATAACCTAGCGCTACTTCTGTATCTTGCGTCAAAAAACGATTCTCAGGATATTGCATAGTGCAACATGGAAGTCAATTTGTACTAACTGTTCACAAAGTTGACAAATCTTCTGTACAAAAGTCATAAAGGATATCTTAGGATATTGCATAGGGCAACAAAGAAGTAAATGTGTATTACCGTCCACAAAGACATTCTGTACAATGTGTTTTTAGGGGTTAGGGTTAAGATTAGGTCTCAGGACATCGCCTAGTGCAACACACTGTCTTCGAGGTTGACAGATCTTATGTACAAAAGTCATTAGGAGGTCCAAGGGTGCAACCCATGGTGATTATTTTTTCTTTACTTCAATCATTGTTTTGCAAATATTTACAATAACAAAAACAATCAAAATACTGTCAAATATGGATCCTGAATAAATGATAGACAGACACCCTGCATTCTCAGTTATTAGGGTGGCCGTTACCCTTTATCTTATCAAGTTTCAGCCCAATACACAAGGGGATGAGGGAAGGGACAAAAGGAAGCCAAGCAATTAATTGTCTTGTCTGCTTGGCATCTCATTTCAGTACCCCAGAAGGTCTATTACAGGAGCAAGACAGTCATTAAACCTCAACAATAATCACTGCTGAGCTATGCTTTCATCCTTTGTTCTACTTCAGTGTGTCCTGCTTAATGCCACTTGTCTTTAATATCCCACTCATATGAAGGTAATATGGAAAGCATATTAATACATATGTAAAGTGCACAGATGGGAGTAATCCGTTGTTATCGTTGGATCAACTATTGGGTTGAACAATGAGGTAAGCTTAAAGGGCAACTGCTGTGAAAACTCTCCTGACTCACGTGTTAAATTATTCCTCTCCAAGATGCAGTAAGTCCCTCATCCTGAACATGTTTTGAACTTATTACTTTATAAAGTTTTCCCCCATTTGGAATCTCAGCGAACGAGAGGTTACAAGAGTGGAGTCCATTATGATGTAATAATGGATTCACTCCTCCTCCAGCCAGCTGTACACACACACCCCGCTTTGTTTATACAACAAGTCCCTTGGAAGTGGAGAATTCTGGGATTGATGGCACACGGTGGAAAAGGTTGATGTTTGAGCAATCACAGCGTGGTTATGGTGAACAAGATTTAATCTCCAGAATAACTAAGTGTTTTTATTGGGCACATTTTACACACTTAAATCAACACATTAATAAAAAACACCATTAAATTAAGTTATGATATTTCAGACAGTCATGGATCCCAGACACCCATAGTTGTGCTGCCAAAAGTAATGTGAGTCAGTTGGAACCAAACATACACTTGAATGATTTTAATATTCAAAGTGTGGATCATTTCAAGCCAGCGGGAGATGCCAGCTAAAGTGCTATGTTTCGTTCTGCCAACTTTACAGAAAGATTCCGAGGATATTGACCGAAAACTCTTTTGGGTCAATAGTTTCTTGTTAGGTTGGGCGGAAGGGTAGGGTTACCACAAAACAGAAAACTGATGGGAAAAATCTCAACATAGTGTCATGTTTCCCATCCTGGGGCTTTTATTTTGTACAGTCCTTTCCTGGGTTTTGTTGCTCTCCTGACAGTCGGTGAGGCCTGTGCTTGGCAAGATCCACAGCTGTTGACTATCAGGACATTTAGCTATGCTGCATAAAGAGTCTGCTCCTGGCCTGAGTCGATGTTAGCATGTTGTTTCTGGACCATCGGTAAGCTCTCAGTTGTTCGCCTTGTGAACCAACTTTGCATTTTGGATGCTAACCTTATACGTAATTGCTTTTTCCCTGTCATCACTTTTTGTGTCCTTTGGTGAGTTCTGGATTTAATTGTTACCTTTTTGTGTTTTATAGTGGATCTCGCGCCTTGCAGCCACCCTTGCCTCGTCTTCTTGGACTTCTGTTTTTTAATTGGACTCTCAAAAACTGAGATTTGGACTCTCTGAACATTTGACCCCATTTTGTTGAAGTTTTGTGTGTTATAACGTGTTTTGTGCGATTATTAAACAGTCTTTTGTGAACCTCCCGCCTTGTAACTTGTTATTCTCCACTTCTGGGTAATTTTGCTAACTAAAGCGTTGCACATAGAGTTAGATAAGGATAAAAGATGATGGTAAATCGCATGTACAAATAACATGTGGTCCCCATAGAAATCGAATCGAATGCGGGTGTAGTATCTGTGACGTTACACTTTTGTTACAACATACGCTTTTTAGCAGTATCGGTTTAGCCATTAAGCAATTATAATTTTTACGATAGAACAACATACATTTAGATTTAAGCTACGACTGATAATACAAGCTTGTCAGTCCAGTCCAACATGAATAAGTACCACACAATTTCCCAAGACTTTTCCTCCCTCAGGTTACTTCGTACAGGTCTTCCCATGGGGAACCCGATGCCTGAAAACCATATCTTATCAGACGTCAAAGCTACCTAATCTGACTCTTCTTAACGTGGAGGAGCAGTGGCTCTCTCAGATGGTCACTATCCCATGGGTTTACCACCTCTGAGAGGGTCCAAAGGGAGGGGACCTTGGCAATCCTATCTTCAACTGCGGATGCTAGCTCATTGAGTCTACAGTGCGACCTATATATTGAAACTCCTATGGTGCGACATTTGAGTAAGAAAAATACCTTAAACTTTGCCCACTCTTGGAGAAGAAAAGTGAGACGAAAATAGCTTCAGCTACGATTCCATAAACTTGTTGGGAAAACTAAAAGGGACGTGACAGCATGACCTTTTCAAATGCAACAATATCCTTTCCCAGGAAGAAGGAATAATAACAATAAAAAAAAAAAAGAAAAGGTGAAATGAGGAGGCAGGGAAAGTGAAAGAAGAAATCTAGGGCATGTGAAACTGAGGATGAAAAGAAGCTTGGTAGGTGAAGAGAAGATGAGGTTGAGGGTGCTTTGCAATAAAATGGTGGGAAGAGATTGAGGGCGAGAGTTTGAAAAAGCGTAAACCTGGCAGTTGGAGAAGAGGAGATGGTTCATTTGTCACTGTCAGATCAGTTTCCTTCCCTTTCATAACTGCATGGATAGGATCTGGCTGACAACACGGTCCGGGGGAACCTTTCCCTGCTCCCCCCTAGAAAAAATCCACCGCCCATAGTTATAGTCAGCACCTGCCTTCACTCTGATGCTGCGCCGGTGAAGGCGACCCATGCGTACACACATTTCTGTCGGCCTCATGGACATGCTCACTGAGCTTAATCGATTCAATGTCCCAGTAACAGTGGCAACCTACAGCCCCGGGTAAAACAATCCATCCGAGCGCATGCATGGATGATATCATCATTTGGTTTTGCTGCTAAATTAATACGTGATGAGGCATCGCAATGTCATCTATTTTAATACAGTCAATTTGGACCCGAAAAAACCCTTTTGGAATGCGGCACATTTGCGAACAACTCTGTTTGATCATGTTGCCGCTTTCTCTTCAGAATGTACCTCCTGTGACGAGGCGGCGGCTGCATGCTGATAGAGCACTCTCGGATGCATCACAGAATCAGTTCTTAGCCCGACTCTGATTGGTGTGATGGTTCTGCTTCCTCACATATCGGCGCTGACACACATACAGGCGAGTCACACGGATGTGTAATGATTATTATGAAGTCTAATAAAAAAATAAAAAATTATGACCCAAACAAATGGGTCTATTTTAGAAGAGAATGGAATAGTATCTCTTGATTTTTAAACCACACTGTTGAGAATAAGGTGGTAAATAATTTCCTTAAGAATATTGAATGGTTGACTTTTACATTTCAATTGATAAACCTTTTTTTTCAAGCATCTAATTTGATATGTATTGAACAATTAAAATTTAACAATTTAAGATTTAATTTATTTTTATTGAAATTAATTAATTTTTATGTTAAGGTTGGACTTGTTTTTGTTACAGTAAATAATTAGTTGAATAATTTAGTTATTGAAAGGATGATTATTTTCTAATTGAATTCAGTAATTTAATAATTGAAAGGTTGACTATTTGAATTAAATAACTTGAACAATGAAAAGGCGCATTTGTAATGGAAACATTTTGATTATTGAAAGGATTAATATAAAGGTATTTTAATTCTATTTAAAAATAAAAAAAAATAAAAAAAATTGCCCACCTTCATATGACAGGGATGCAATGTAATTATGCTCCAATTAATTAAGTTCCAATAGCAACAAAGAACACAACAAAATCAATTTAGAAATCAAAACAAAATTATTAAAATGAAAAATATAATAGAATGGCAAATATATACAATAAAATAAGTTGTTTTCTGTGTTGCTTGTAGATAGTATGTACAGTCTCATAAACAAGCCATATCTGACTGGTTAAAATGCTTATGAAATGGTATCGACCCAAGTTTGTTTCAAAACTGAACTTATTTTAATATATATATGAGCCACGTCCATCTAAACGTGAGGGGAAATCCACTTTTACCAAGCCACGGTCAATTATTTTCTTAAGGGACCTAGTTTAGCTCCATTGACAGGCTTCTTATATTGACATCTGACCAACTTTTTGAAGTTACTTTTGTATTATTATTATCACATAAATATAAACCAATTAATCAGACAGGAGAACGAATCCGCCTTCTGTTCAACACCTTTCCTGCTTGTTGTTAATTAACACCTAGAGTCGAGCTATTTTGAATCCGTCGGAAACTGAACTATATTTGAATCGAAGTGAGTTGATTGGATGGCCAAAGATTGAGTTAAAGAAGATTAAAAAAGAGGAATGTGACTGCCAATAATATTTTTGACAGTGGCGTAAACATAGTGTTTTTTTGTTGTTGTTGTATTATTATTTTTTGTTATTAACAAATCTGTCAATGAAGATAATTTGATCTTGAGTTTAAAAATAATAATTAAACCATTAAAATCATGGTTTCCTTGGGCTTACATATAATTTAAGTATAAATATCAAACACAATTCTTGTTTTTCTTAGGTTCTTAGTTTGGTCAATGAGTTTGTGGAAAATAAATGATTTGGAATTTACCATATCCTACGACACACTTAATGGTTCCTTAATGGCCCAGAATATGTATTGCAGAAGAAAAGTTTTAACTGGCCATGAATGCTCCTAAATACCTTTGGAAATCCCAAACCAAACCTAATTTCCTGGCAAATAATTAAACCTGTATTTCTTTGCATACAACCATATATCCATTTTGTTGTAGAAACTGCATAGGTTTAAGTTTTTAAGACAATAACTTTTTCCTTATTTTCATTCATGCTACAACATTATCACCTTACCGTCCTTTTTCTATTCAGCTAATTTCTTTTCATCATTCATCCACAAAGCTTGACATTAATATCTATCTCCGATGATTTATTCATCTGCTTTATTGCTTATTTTACCCTGCAAGCCACATCTCTCAGTCTGTATTAAAATTTATAAAGAGACTAAATTACTTTTTAAACCACCACAGCTTTTGTATAGAATTCAATCCACAGACTATTGTGGGAAATTATTTGTTGCGGGGAAATCAGTTGAAGTTATAAGATGCATTTTCAAATGTATTGACTCTACACCGTCCGGGAAGTGACGTTTGTGATGCTGGTTTTATTTTCTAAATTGACAGTATACGTTTTACTTTTATCACTCATTTCCTGCCTGGGCTCTGCTTTCAACATAAACATCTTCGCTGCAACACGATGCGAATGGAATCCAATCCTATATTTGCACGGTGCAGAATTTGCAGAGATCTTTTGACTATAATTTCTGTGTTGAGTTGCATTACTTCTCTTTTCCCGACCCAAAAAAAAAACGACTGTTTTTGCGATACAAGCGCTTTTGATGATGCGAGTCCAGGGTTACATTCAGCCAGGTAGTGCTGGAGAATTACAACACCCAATTGAAATATAATCCCTTCCTGCAATATCATGGCTTTTTCACCCAATTTAAGGTGCTTACACAAGATCTCTAAACCACCAAAATGAAGCAGTGGTGTCCCCATTTTTCTGGCTTCTGAGCAATTTTGTGTGATTCCCCACCAGTTCAAACATTGATCAAGTCATGAAAGATAAAAGGCTTTTACTGAAGTAGCTATCTCTGTTTTCCACCGGTAGATCAAGCTCTTCTTACTAAATAGAATAAGGTATCATTTGCTTGCAAAGATTTCCTTTGCTGAATCTGCCTCCGCAAATAGGAAGAAAACGATATTTATTTCAGAAATATATTGCTCGACTGGTTCAATAGCAAGATGTTTACTGGATGGACACTGTGTATGCTTTGAAGAAAAAAAAAAAAAAAGCCAATTACAGTCTACATCAGGTGAGTAATCCTGAGAGTAATGAAAGAGTCAAGAGTCGCCACAGTGAGCTGTTACATGGAGAGCTGCAGGCGACAGACGGCACAGTAACTTCTTAGCGACAGACGCCGCCTTCAGTGGGCCCATTGATTGCTGACTGATGCTGTTTGAAACACAGAATCAGATCAGCGGGCCCAAACAGAACTGCAAAAAAAAAAAATGTCAAACCGCGCAAATGTTTGCTGGTACTTGTCAATAATACATTTGGTTAGAGCATTAGGGCTGTTGAAGCGTGATGCTATAAATGTGACATTTAAAAAAAAAACAAAACAATATTTTCTTTTGCCTGGAAATGGGACACAATGCTGTCACAGTGTGACATTTGACATATGATAAAATGCAAATAAGGTAATGCTTTAGTTCATAAGCACAACGGTAAAGTACTTAAATGAATTAGGGAAACTGTTTTTTCTCTTAAATTGTCTTTTTAAAGGAAACTTCTTTTTTTTTCAACTATACATGGTAAATAAATTAATCTAAATATCCATCGTTGACCTAGTTAGTCAGGTACGTATGTTTGCTTTAGAAAGGGTCAAGAGAAAAGTAGAAAAAAAAAGGAAACAACGCTCAAAGAAATGCCAAAAAAAACATTTTAAAACAAAATAGAGCTGAAGGAGAGTAGAGAGTAAGTATTTTGGGGCTTATTTATTATGTATTAAACATGGTGTGAAATAATGCCTCCCTTTCGCCCCCTTAAACTTGACAAATTAATTCTGTTAATCTCTGTTATTAAGAATATAACAATAGATATGATTTTAATTTAATTGAAATTGGACATATTTTAATTCCTATTGGGGAATTGCGACCCCTTTCCCTGATCAAGTTTTAACCCTCGTCCTCAAAAAAACCTTCACTGAAAGGTCAATAGTCAATATGCTGATTTCAAAACAATTTGTTGAGCATTTTTTTTGGAATCTGTCGCAATCAGACCAAAAATTACCCTAGCACCGTTTTATATCAGATGTGATTCTGACTGTCAGTTGGACACAGTTCAGTTCCCTGTACATGTACTATTTAGTGTTAGTCCTGTGCTATTATATTGGTAACCCTTGTGTTGTCTCTGGGTCAAGGTGACCCAGTAGCTCGAAATCTACTGAATTTCTGGGACCAGGAAAGGTCGTTCACCTTAAACCAGAGAAAACATAAAGGGATATCACAAAGACACATTTGTTTTCAGACCCTCGGGTCACCTTGACCCTGAGATAACCCATCAAAATATTTATAGTATCCATCCATGCTTATTAATATCACATACATAGTATGTGGTATCCATGTTGACTAATATAATGCTAAACAGATGGGTGATATAAATTAAAATAATAATCATATTATCAATGCACGTATGTAAATTAGAAAATTAAGTATGAAAATGTTTTGTATTTTTCCCAAATTCCGGGTACGTATATATATATATGTTTATACTATACGTATATATTTGTATAGATAGCTATTTCTGATCATTAGAATAATGGCTATGTTATTAACATAACTATGGTTCAGTGAAAACAACCATAAGGATTTAAAAGTATTTCCAAAAACAAGGATGAAAATCTATTAGTTTAAACCAGGGTAGAACAAATAATGGACAAAAGAGAGCTATTTATAGCAGTATTTTTTTTTTTTTAAATCAATGGGAGTGAAGAGTGTCTGTTCTGACCTCTCCTCAACTCTGGATTCGAGTGGGAAATTCCAGAATTCAGAGACCTAAGAGCCATTTGGTTGGTTGGCAGTCAATGTGCATCCTCAGCCTGGTGACGAAGCTCGTAGCCCTTCCCTAATTAGCACTTCTCCCCTCAGAAGCTACTCTTGGGGGTCCCTGAAACCGAGGGGGGCAAGACGCCAGAAGATAATACCTTTTCCAAAGCCTGCAATTTCAACATATGGAAGTTCATCCGTGATTGTCCTCAATAAACCCTGCAGTTTAAAAACACTGCTTTAACTCAGGCTAACAAGAGATTTCAGCGGGTTAAAGATTTGTCATGTCGTTTTCGCGGAGTGTTCTCTTGAACTTGCAGATCAAATACGAGGATCAAAACTGATTATTTTCAGCTGCTATTCAAAATCCTTCACTGGAACTCTAAAGAGGCAATAAAAAGCACATTGTCATTTTAATAATTCCACTCAACAGTGATTTTTTTTTTCTTTTGATCTATTGAAAAATAGGCCCGGCTTGACCTTTGACTGCTCGCCGGATTTGGAATTTTTTAAAGTCGCACAAAACAAAATCCCTGCCACGGTAAGATTTGGGTTATCCAACGGAACACGCGGCGCACTAATCACAGGGGAGACGGTACGCTAAACCACACAGCTGTACGCAATTGTTCGCCTTCTGAACAAGCCGTCGTCTCCGGAAGAGAATACGTGGCTAAATGACTGGCGCGACATCTCAGCTGGGATCTATTTAGGAACAATAATGCCTGTGATGATTCACAATTAACGTCAATCATTCATTTTTTTGCGCGTGGAAGGAATTCTGACAGGAAAGCTTGTCGAGACGATATGCGAAAACATATGGTCCGGAGAGTTATGATAAAACATGGCTTTTCAATGACTAATCGAATAAGTTTTGAGACCCGCTGTAACTGTGCACCTTGTGGCCGACGGTCTTAAAGGTGTCTGCGGGCCAGGGTGCTTACCTAATGGACCTTAATGGGTTTTATGGTGCACTGCGAGCTTCTAATGGGGTTGTATGTCTGGTGGGGATGTTACTCTCGGGCACTCTCGGGGCTTGTCTCGATTCCTAATGTGACCCGGTGAGAAGGAAACATAAAATGCCACCCTTACCCTAGACTGGTCGAAAAACACGTTGAGAGTATTCTCCAGAAAAAAATGATGACGTCTGTTGTAGCCGTCTTAAGAGCTTTCATGAATTATTTGTACAGCGGATATATTCTATATATATGTGGGGTTTTTTTTACATTTGGAAAAAAAAAATGTTTTGGCTATACTTCGATCCATCCATCCATCCATCCATCCATCTATCAATATATTTAACCATCCATATATCTATTAATCAATAATTGTATCTATCAAACAATTGATTTAATTTAGCCATAATTAATTTATCAATATATTAAGGATTGATCCATCTTCCCATTAATCTATCATTAAATCAATCAAGCCACCTATAAATATAACCATCCATCCATCAATACGTCCTTCCATCCATCAACTATTAATAAATACAGTGTATATCTGTCCACCCATCAATACATTATACGTCCATTCATCTATTATTAAGGATATTGATCCATTTATCTATATATCTATCAATGTATTTATTCATCCATCTGTCCATTAATCTATCAATATTCTCATCCATTTATCCGTTAATCCATCCATCCATCAATTAATATATCCATCCATCCATCCATCCATCAATATATATTTAACCATACATTCATCTATAATAAATAATTCCATAAATCTATCCATTCATCGATAAAGTCAACTATCCATCCATCCATATATCCATCAATCAATATATTTATCCATCCCAGTGTCCATCCATCTATCAATATATATTTCAACCATCCATTAATCTATAATAAATAATTCCATCAGTCTATCTGTCCATCAATATAGTCAACTATCTGTCCATCCATATATCCATCAATATATATTTCACCATCCATTAATCTACAATAAATAATTCCATGAATCTATCTATTCATCAATACAATCAACTATCCATCCATCTATCCATATATCCATCAATCAGATATAGTTTTGACTGATGTTGTTGTACATTTCCTTCTTACGTGACCTTTTAGCTAAATAAAAATGAAATACCAAAACAGTTTAAATCGATTATAAATTAACACATTAAGACAAATAATTACAAACGGCCAAAGGACACAGAAATGGAATGCTCTCAGTAGAACTCACTGGTTCATAAAGTTGTAAAGAAAAGCAAAACTACACCCAGACTCGAACTGCTACATGGTTGGACTCCACGAATCCTCACAATGCAAGCAATATTTTTGAGGGACAGGAAAACAAGGAAATGGCGATCTATATAAAAATATAGAAAGTCAAAATAGGAGGACACAGAATTAAACACAGCTGGAGGAAGGAAAAAAAAAAGTGCATGGCATATTATTGAGGGGCACTTTGTGTTAAGCTGCTTATTGATAAAAGCACTAATCTGCCCGGCAGAAGGTAAGGTGGCTGGGATGTGTGGTGATATAATATCTCTGCTAAAGGCAATGGCATCAGAGAGACGAGCTTCCACACGGCTTTACCTAAAGGAGAGTTACTCACTCTAGCTTAAAGAAAATACATATAAGAGAGAATCTGACTGCGCGGCGTGTGGAGTCGGAGAATAAGCCTGCGGACAAGAGGAGGAAAAAAGAAAAAAAAAAGGGGTAGAGAGAGAGAGCAGATGAGTGTGAACTGTGGGGCCCCCCTCTCATCACACATTTCATCACACTTGATCGATAGGGAGAGACCATCATTTTTAATACGCGTATAGATCACTTGCATCACTTTAATTATTTTCTCTCCGCATCAAAACGCAAGTCAGCATTGCTGGCCACTTTGATAACATCAAGAGGGTTGGCGGCAGGGCAGGGATGCAAAGAAAGCTCCGTTAACGTTCGACATCATTTGATACCTTTTTCTTTTTTTTTATGTGACTTTCATTTGTTAGGTAATGAATAAATGCATGTTAAACCTAAAGAGGAGTCCAACACAAATGCTTCTCCACACTCTTTTTTTTTCCAAGTTTAAAAACAAATATAACATTGAACCCAGGATGACATTTCTACATCCTTCCATAATGTAAAGTATGAATAAAGCGGGTGCATATATAAAAAAAAGAAAAAACCTGTCAATCATTCTCTATATTAATAAAAGACTTCTCAATGTTACACTCAATTTCCAGGCATGAGCAGCCTCCACTCATGCACACAGGTGGCGCTGCCTATATGAATCTTGGCATGTCCAATTTCACACCATGAAGGGTGGATTTCTATTTTTAGTGGCGTCCATTTCCAATATTCCCTCCTCTACCACCCCGGCAATTGCCAATTAAGCCAGTCGTTGCAATAGTTGTCCGGTGTGAAATCAGCATGCTTGCATGAGTCATAACAGATTTTGAGAAAGTTAAGCAACAAGAACAATCTCTGGGGGTCTTTAGATTTTCAGTTCTTTACGGTATCAGTATGGAGTTTAGGGTAGAGGTGATAAAAGAGGGTGATAACCCAGGTGCTAAGATATGTGAATAACCCTTTTGTTTCTCACATAGGTTTCCTTTTAAAAAAACAGGAATCTGAGACACAAATGATCCTGTGTAAATGTATGGATTGATAGATAGACAGAAAACATTTTAAAAATTCACCAAAAAAAATACATGTAAGCGGTATTTTCATTCACAATCTGGAACAAAAGTTAACTTCTAACGTAAAATAAAGAACTGATGATAAGTCATTTATCTTTCAATTCTTTTCTCTTTCCCGAGTGACCTTTGATGATGAAAATTAATTCATCACATGATACATCTTTTACGTTTCTGTTGGGTTTTTAATTCATTTTCCCCCCTCAAACTTTCAGCGAATACTTCACCACACTTCGATTCTACGATGTGTTCGGAATACTTTATGACGCTGTAATTTAATTATTGTCCCGCGGGGAAGTTGCCAGTTCAGTCTACGTGTTCAGCCATCCTAAACAAAATGAAATTAGAAGTGCGCAGTATTTAAAGGCAATGCTTCAGCAAAAAATAATTGAAAGGCTCTGGAGTATATGACTTCATTTTTCTAATGGGGGAGACAATGTGTGAGTGGGAGCAGCTCAGACTGTGTCGAGAAATCACGGCGGATCTCAAAGGTGTGATTCAAAGCAGTTTTTTTTTTTAGTTCTTCTTATTGCTTTTTAACTGCAAAGGCATTGGATGGAATGTTATTGTAATTGTAAGGGGGCATAAAGGGGGGCTATCAGACCCACATGATAATTCATATATGTCCAATTTCGACGGAATCATAACCATATTTAATATACCAATGAGCTTATTTGTTGAATTTCAGCTACTTTTGTTCATTGTAAGATGGTAATAAAGGGGGGCAAAAGATCCATTTGAAAATGTGGTTAAATTTAAACCATGTTTATTACATCAAATGTCAGCATATTTCTAGAATTTGGGCTTCTGTTATTTGCAAGGAAGGTTTTAAGGGGAGTAGAAGAACTCCTTGAAAAAGGAAATAGATCTAATTTCTAGGAAATTTTAAAAATATTTATTTATTCTAGAATTTCAGCTACTTTGGTCAATTATAAGGGGGCAATGTAAGGGGGGCCGAAGACCCCCATGAAAATTAAAAAGGGTCA